>NT_179568.1:513-6408 GCF_000188095.3 Bombus impatiens | reverse complement strand
CCCGCCGTTCTTCCAGTAACTTGATGACCGTCGTGTCGAGCCTGGTAAGCCACTCGTCTTCCCGAGGGGGCCTTGGGGCTCCGAAATCCCCTGCACCGTACGTTTGTTAACCTTATTCACCTTGTCCATATTTATATAATTAAATAGTCCATAGACATCGCCAAGTCGTCAACATCCTGCCCATATACCGTCCGAAAGTATTCAATCTTTGTCCATAAATTCGCCAGGTCGTCAACAAATAAGCCAATCAGATGATAGTATTATATAAATACAGTAATATTCTGCTATCTACGAATCACTTTGACAATCTAGCGCCTGCATTCTGCTAAAGACCCGATGATGCGCGCCCAAACGCCACAATATAGATAAATACAAAACAATATATACTAAATAATGAACAATAAGCAACAAATAATAAAATAAATCAATAAAATAAATAGTCACGTATGCAGATGAATAAATAAGTAAATAAATGACCAACAAATAATAAATAAATAAATACATAAATATAAAATAATAAATAATAACTAACTAAATAAATAATAAGTAAGTAAATAAATAATTTAACATAATAGATAATAAATAAAACAAATAAAACAATACTAGTTAATAAATAAAACAAAATAAAAACAATAAATAAAAACAAAATAAATAAAATAAAATAATAAATAAATAAAACAAAATTATAAACAAATAAATAAAATAAAAGAACAGAAAAGAATAAATAAAATAAATAAAATATTAAAATATTAAAGCGGTGCATTACATCCAACCGCTACATGCTCCGACCTATTAATCGCCTCGTAACTCCTACAGCCTCCTCATTACACGGCATACCATTACTTATTTATTCATTCCAAGGAACATTAGTTCGGCTCGTGTAAACAAATAAATAAATAAACTGTTTAATATAATATAAGTATAAGACCTCTGGCCGGCTCGATTTTATTCCTTAAAATAGGAGCTTACATCGAGCCGGCTGTATATGTTCACAGACGATGCCCGTAAGGTGGCGACGCCGCACGAGAGCGCAGCGATCCACCTCACCTGCGCAACGTTCTTCCCCCTCGTCGGCATCACCAAGTCGTCAACCATACAATGGCGTCCATTTTACCCACGTGCACCTTACAATAGCAAAACTATTACGCATTTAGAGTTTTTGCACGTGTCATGCCATCGCGAGTGCATATAAATCTCTCTACACTAGATGCTATCTCACCCGCCAATAAACCCAACTATAATCTCTACAAAAAATATAGAATCGTCACGCAAAGTGCACGTGTGTGCTCATACTTAACAATATTATTTATTTAATTGTAATTATCCAATATCACGTATGTATATAAGTAACAAAATCCGCGACGCGTGAATATCTGCCATTATAGACAATGGGGTCTTATCTGAATGTTTATTTGACTTTACCCAAAGGTCGCTAATACCGGATAGATTCAAATTAAACGATTAATAACCGTTATACTTCTCGTTTCTCACACACTTCCTATTATATCCTTCACTTACTTATTCTTGTTCAGTGAGGATATTACCGCCCAATTACGCACAATCGTCTTGCAGCTCATCCACCCAATCATCATACACGTCAACTCTATTTCCATTGCCACACACTCACTCTCCCCCGCATCACCCAATAATATTCCACTCCCATGCGTTCTCCTGTCACCTCAGTCCACTCATCCCCCTAATTTCGTTTCACTACTTCCTTACAATTATTATTACACTTCCCGCTACATTAACCCATTACAACCTATTAGAATCATACCGAAACTCAAACACTCCTACATCCTCGTACATACACCCGGCTAGCGGGAGCAACCCGTCAACACGTCCGCTCTCCAACGCGTCCCGAGTGAGAGTCTGAAAGTTCTATTTACCTCTTAGTCCCCAAAGTATCTGGTTATTCACAGCATTACGAAATTTAACTTTCTCTGTTCGATGTCAACTCGAATTTAGAAGAATGATGTTTTCCAAATGGTATGTTGATTGTATAATTATTAGCATAACGGATTTCTGTTTTTCATACAACGTGTGTAACCATCACGTGACAGCGGTTTATTCGGAGCATATATCTAAGAAAACGTTGTTCCGTTTTGCCTTGCTTTGTCTGCTCGCTCCTATCGCATAGTTTCTTGTATCTGGAAACTATCTTCGTCAATATAGTACGTACCATATGTTTGGTTTCAAAGGGGATACTATTGACTTTGCATGCACGATGTACCCCTATAATTACCCTTGTTTTATTACCTTTAATGTAGGTGGGTTGGCAGAACTGTAGATTGTTAAGTCGTAGTCTACCTTGGATCAAATTATGTACTGCTTGATATGTTTGTAAGGATCGATACAACTGCTCTCCTTCAGCTGTTGACAAAGACGACTTGGGCCCATACGCATTTAAATATATTAAGCAGATGGTTCGTTCCAGATTTATGGAATTGTTTTAAAATATCTAATCACTTTTTAAATTTTTTCCAGAAAATGTGTCTGCATGTGCAAATGCGGCGAAGAAGAGAAAGTCCTGTGCTCTTCTACTGCTCCCCTTTATGGTCGCCTCTAATTCTGCCTTATAGCCGTCGAACTCCTACTTGTTCACATTAGAGGAGCAATATCCACTGACGCACATAGTGTCCTCGACCGTGATGCCAACCACTCCTCTCTTTCTGATCAGCGTCTCGCTAGACACCTGTCTTCCATTAAAAAGAGTGACCCACAGCGATGCATCCCTGACTGTATCATTGTACCAATACGGTAACTGTCTATACGGCTCGGATATGATCACTATGCCCACCTTATTCTCACACGCATATTGGGCCAAATGATCCTGTGTTAACTTGCATCTACTCAGTTTTCTTTTTCGCAGGACCTTCATCCTCTTCGTTTCGGATTCTCCATCCTGACCGTCGGACAGGCCAGCGAGCCCGTAACACGTTACGCGTAAGACACGTCTCGCATTAGCACCTTCCTTCCTAGAGCACATCGCGCGCTTCGGTTCCTTACTACAGTCTCGCATCACGTGTTCCGCGCTACCAGGGCAAATCCCTACCAGGACATACCGCCGTACACCTCGCCGCCATATGCTCCAGCATTTGACATTTATAACATCGCTGAACGTCTGCCAGCAGCCTAACCGTTGCAATAGCCAGCCCTGTTTTTATTCTCCTGTCCCTTTCTTCGCGTGGCACCTCACTGGCCGGAAGAACCACCACAGCCACCTGAGTGCCCCACGGTGCCTTCTTCCCTGACATCCACACTTTCCCCTTCACCTATGCTCCACTGTCTCTTTATATCCTCCACCAACTTCTCCTTGCTGGTGAGGGGATCGATGTTTTTAACCTGGACCGTAGCCCTATTTTCCAAAGCGGCTACTTTCGTTGTATCACTCAGCGCGGCTCTTAACTTCACCGCCACTTCGCTTACAATCGCCGTCCTATCAAACTCGATCAGGATGTGCGCCGCTCTCGTCTTCCTAACTCCCATGGCTTCTTCTAGGGTGTTCTTCGCCGCCATTATCTCTTATAAACTTCTAGCCACACCCTCCCTTCTTCAACTTCGACGAGGATCGCTTCCTTTCTTTTCCTCCCTCTCGGTACTCCCTTCACACTTATCTTCTCCTTTCGGTTATTGCCTAGACGCACCCCCGAAGCCAACTGTAACTGGGAAGCCCTCCTCTCTCTTCTCCTCCACCACTGTCATCCATCCTTCCGACTCTTCATTATACTCCCTGTCCATCCCCACCTTTCTAACCTCTCTTCCGTACGCCTCTGCATACGTGGGTTCCCCCTTCCTGGGCCTCTTTACTTCTCCCACACTCTTCGCTTCAACCGGCGACACTATCTTCCTCTTCGGGTAATCCACCCTTGCTTTCGCTGTCTCCTTTACCACCTCCGTCATTATGCCTCATCTCCCTGTACTTGGTGCTCCCACAATTGTCCTCCTCCTTCTCCTCTCTTTCTGCCCTCCGCATTGTTCTAGGGACGATACGATGCCATTTGTCAGGTTTCCAATCTCCCTGATCCCTTAATTTTTGTCCTTATCCAACTTAAACTTCTTTATAAGGACCTTCAACATCTGTACCGCTCCCGCCAGGGCTTGCGTGGACCCTCTCAGTTCTCCCATTGTAATCATTACTTCCTCCTCTTCGATCCGCTTGCTTGGGTTTTAAAATCCTCCCTAGCGCAATCATCCGCCTCACTACCTGTCGGTACCAGTCTCCCATATCTAACCCGAGTACTTCTCTCAACCGCCGTCCTGGCCAGTTGTTTACCGCCAACTCCACCTTTTCTTGCTATCGGCGTACTATGGTCGCTGTCCCTGATACCAAATGAACCCCCCGATTCACCTACAGCTTCCACGTCCACCTTACAACCGGCCAGCGGGCTCCTCTGCAACCTTCTACTCAGTTTGAACGGGGTAAAATCGTCGACGTCTGCTCCTCCTTTATGTCTCGGAATAACTGAGATAGTCACATTGTTATTTAATCTTATGTCCGTAATGACTCTTGTCTTGTCCCTCGTTCATTCCATTCTCACCTCCCTGTTTTCCACTCCTTTCTCTCCTGTCGCCTTTACCGGTCGAGGGGGTGCCTGGGGATCTACCTCCTGCTCGACGTTCTTCCAGTTGTACGATGACCGTGTCACGTAATCTTGAGGATTAGTTGATAAAACAGGAAGGTTGAGTCGTAACACAACTACTGTCTTTATTTTTTAACCAGTTTTATTTATTAGCACAGCACAGGTTTACAATAATTGAGACTGATAGGAGAGATGTTCACTACTCGTAGGTTTTGTATATTTCTCCCTAGGTGCCCATATTTCTCCCTCGTCTCATTGCAGAGGAAAGCTCCGTGTGGGTGTGCCCTTTTAATGAACAACGCGGATTCGCTGTTCGCATCTTTCGTTAGGAAAAGTGAGGGTAACGATCCACGATGCCAATTGGTTACAGACCACATTAATAAATGAAGATAGGAGGAGGAAGCCTCCTACCAACGTGGCTGGTAGGTGATATTGCTTATGGGAAAAGCCAGCTTTTTCGTTAGTCACGTATTGGGTTTTTCCCATTAGGTAACTACCTGCTTTTCCCGTAATTAGTAAGGACGTATAATAACCTAAGGACTGTTTCAAGGACCATCCATATACAGACAACACTTAAAAAAAATAATGAACTTAAAGAGTTTAAGTTTATGGTGGGTCCCTGGGGAAATTGTGGGTACGTGGTAAAACCTGCACACATCCCGCCTCTGATATGAATTGATGTTACAACCGTCGGGTCGAGACTGGTAAGCCACTCGTAATCCCAACGGGGCCTTTTTTTTTATTAACGTGGAGAAAATCCGCACGGACACCAGGTCGCTTCTGGGGAAAAGCGGCGTGGTAATACCGGACTCCAACCGATTAAAACCTCCACGATGACCATCCCCGCTGCGATTGAAAGGGGCCCGGGAACCGGTGTGAGCGATACACCGGGCCCCGCCCCCCCCCTCCCGCGTGCCTAATACCGCCGCTTGATGGAGCGGTGTGTGGCCATTGTCACACCACGCCTCGTCGCCGGAGCCGCCGTGCCGGGCAGCCCGGTTCCCCTACCGGACTGCTTTGCGGTCCCGGGGCGCTGAGCTATTGCTAGCGCCTGCCTAAGTTTGCACCCCACCGGGGGGCGCAGCGGACCTAGCGCGCCTCACTGAAGCACGTCCATGGCCTCTGCCGCGCCCTCGCCGGACAATTCTCTCAGGGTGAGAGTTCCGCACCCTCTCCGCGGCCTCTTTTCGAAGCATAACTTGCACACAGAAGGAAGTCACGGCCCTCCTCCTTCTCTCGCTTACCAACAATGCCTCGAGGATCGTCGGCGGCGAGAGGTCCCATCCGATTTCCACGACGAGGTTGCGGCGCG
>NT_179568.1:0-355 GCF_000188095.3 Bombus impatiens | reverse complement strand
GATGAGCGCTGAAGGTGAGCAGTCCAGTGGCTGCGAGGGTTAGGCCCAGATACTTCATGCTGGTTCCGACCCCGATCTCAGTCCCCTCCAACCTCAAGCGATAACCCGCTGGAGGCGTCCCGTGATTGGCCCTGCGGCAAAACCACATTGCCTCGGACTTCTCTCGGGACACCCTCAGACCCAATTCCTTGATCTCGGCGACCACGCAGGCCACCGCCAACTTCGCCAAGCGGACGGTTCTACCCCATGCCGTGCTCTATACCAGCACCAACGTGTCGTCGGTGTAGCACGTCAGTGTCGAGTTCGGAGACATCGGCGTCCGAAGCACTGCGTCGTACGCGATGTTCCACAGCAA
>NT_179567.1:0-445 GCF_000188095.3 Bombus impatiens | reverse complement strand
GACGAAATCTTCGCGATTTGCGAGCTGCTTTGCTAGTTTTGACGATTGAACTGTAGTGCATTGCATTTGCAGCGTCAAAAATGGAGTTCGACGGGCGCTTAAACGTCGGAATATCTCCAATGGGATGGAAATGACGGCTAGATTTCTTCAAAATCTACGAAATCCTCGCTACTTGAGAGCTATTTTGCTTTTTTCGACGCTTAAACGGTATTAAATTGCATTTGCGTAGTGCATTGCATTAGCAGTGTAAAATGGAGTTCAACGAGCGCTTAAACGACGAAATATCTCCACCGGGAAGCAATTGACGGCAAGATTTCTTCAAAATCTACGAAATCTTCGCGATTTGCGAGCCATTTTGCTTGTTTCGGATCACAAACCGTAGTGAATTGCATTTGCAGCGTAAAATGGAGTTCAAAGAGCGCTAAAACGTAGAAATATCTCCAAC
>NT_179566.1:0-454 GCF_000188095.3 Bombus impatiens | reverse complement strand
GAAACAAGCAAAATAGCTCGCAAATCGCGAAGATTTCCTCGATTTTGTCGAAATGATGAAATCTAGCCGTCATTTCCTTCCCGTTGGAGATATTTCGACGTTTATGCGCTCGTTGAACACCATTTTACACTGCTAATGTAACGCACTACTGTTTGAGATCCGAAACAAGCAAAATAGCACGCAAATCGCGAAGATTTCGTCGATTCTGAAGAAACCTAAGTGTCATTTCCTTCCCGTTTGAGATATTTCGACGCTTAAGCGCTCGTTGAAATCCATTTTGCGCTGCAAATGCAATGCACTACCGTTTAAGCGTAGAAACAAGCAAAACTGCTCGCAAATCGCGAAGATTTCTTCGATTTTGACAAAAACTAACTGTCATTCCTTTCCCGTTGGATATATTTCGACGATTATGCGCTCGTTGAACTCCATTTTACACTGTAAATGTAATGCACTA
>NT_179565.1:0-370 GCF_000188095.3 Bombus impatiens | reverse complement strand
TATAACGTAATACGTTATAACGTCGTCACATATAACGTAAGACGTTTAAACGTCATAGCATACACCGTAAAACGTTATTACGTCATTACAAATAACGCAATACGTTATAACTTCATACCATATAACCTGATACGTTATAACGTCTTCCCATATAACGTAATACGTTATAACGTCATGCCATATAACGTAATACGTTATAACGTGATCCGATATAACGTAGTACGTTATACCGTCATACCATATAACGTAATACGTTATAACGTCATACCACATAACGTATTACGTTATATCGTCGTAACATTTAACGTAATACGTTATGACGCTATGCCATATAATGTAATACGTTATAACGTCCTCCCATATAACGTAA
>NT_179564.1:0-368 GCF_000188095.3 Bombus impatiens | reverse complement strand
ACGTCATCCCATGTAACGTAATACGTTACAACGTCATCCCATATAACCTAATACGATATAAAGGTATAGCATGTAACGTAATACGTTATAAAGTTGTCCCACATAACGTAATACGTTATAACGTTATCCCATATAACGTAATACGTTATTACGTCATACCATATAACGTAATACCTTATAACGTCATACCATATAACGTAAAATCCGTTATAACGTCGCCCCATATAGCGTATTACGTTATAACGTCATCCCATATAACGTAATACGTTATAGCGTCGTCCCATGTAACGTAATTCGTTATAACGTCGTCCCATTTAACGCAATACGTTATGACGTCATACCAAATAGCGCAATACGTTATAACGTCA
>NT_179563.1:0-338 GCF_000188095.3 Bombus impatiens | reverse complement strand
AAATATCTCCAACGGGAAGGAAATGACTGTTACTTTTCGTCAAAATTTGCTCCAACGGGAAGGAAATGACTGCTACTTTTCGTCAAAATTGACGAAATCTTTGCGATTTGCGAACTATTTTGCATGCTTCGACGCTTAAACCGTAGTGGGATACATTTGCACTGTAAAATGGAGTTCTACGAGCGCTTAAACTTCGAAATATCTCCAACGGGAAAGAGATGACAGTTAGTTTTCTTCAAAGTCGGCGAAATCTTCGCGATTTGCGGGCTATTTTGCTTATTTCGAACCTTTAACGGTAGTGTATTGCATTTGCAGTGTAAAATGGAGTTCAACGAGCG
>NT_179562.1:0-882 GCF_000188095.3 Bombus impatiens | reverse complement strand
CGCGGCCATGGTGTGCTATGCGGACGACACCCTGATCCTGGTCGGGGGTCGTGGCTGGCACAAGACGCTGCGCATCGGCGAAATCGCAACGGCCTGCGCAATCCATGCCCTGCGCGGACTGGGCCTGAGGGTCTTCCCTGCGAAGTCAGAGTCCACCTGTTTCTACGACAAGAAGCGGCGGGGACCCCACCGCCCGGCCTATGCATAAACATGGCAGGCGAAACCGTCCAGGTGGGATCGCAGATGAAATATCTGGGTCTCGTCATCGACAGCCAGTGGACGTTCGAACCGCAGTTCGACTCCCTGATTCCGAAAGTGTCGGTGATTGCTAATGCCATCGGCGAGGCGGGAGACGCGGTGCGCCGACTTTACGAGGGCGTCGTTCGGTCCCGAGTGATGTACGGGAAAAGCGCGCCGCGCGGACCGTTCGAAAGTGACAGCGTCCGGAGAAATAGCAAGTGCGGGGAAGTGGTCATTTTTGCGCCCAATGGCGAAAAAAGACGCAAAAGTGGCGAAAGATAATTAGGTAGGGGAAATCGTCAGAAGAGGGAGCGAAGCGGAGCTGGTTGCTGAGCCGTGGGAGCTCCGGGCGCTAGAGCTCAAAAGCAGATATTCCCACCGGAGAGTATGGCATCTGGGAAAAGATCAGACCGAGCAGGCGGCTCCAAACGACATAGGAACCGCTGAGGAGGAAACGTGGGACCGGTGGCGATCCCAGTTGATCGAAGAGGGAGGCGAACATCGGGGTGCGGAGGCGGTTCTCCCAAACTGGGAGGCATGGAGAAGCCGCCACGGCCTCCCGCTCACATTCAGACTGACCCAGGTGCTCACCGATCATGGCGTGTTCAGCGAGTTCCTGAAGAGAATCGGACGAGGGACGAC
>NT_179561.1:0-658 GCF_000188095.3 Bombus impatiens | reverse complement strand
TTAAAAAATAAGACGTTTATTTCTAAAGTAATAAAAACTGATTCTTCTGAAGTAGAATACTTCCATTCAGTTATAATATTCAATGTGCAGGAAAGCACCTAACAGTGAACTGCCCGCACGCGGGAAAGATGAATGACGTAAAATGTCACAATTGCGGTGGAAATCACCCAGCCGGCTACAAAGGCTGCGTAGTCAGAAAGCAACTACAAAGTAGACTCTTCCCGGCGATTCGAAACAGGGCACACAACTATTTCCACACGCAACAGGACAACACAGATTCTATGTCAACACCAAATACACAGCATGTAATGAACAATAACCACAGTAACATCAACACCATTAGAAGCCGAAGCTACGCACAAGTAGTCAACCCGTCGTCACCCTTAGACAATCACAAACAGAACAACCACAGCAACGACACTACAGAAATCAAAGAGTTAATAAAACATTCCATAAAAAACACCGAAATACTTACAAAAATGGTAAGCGAACAAATGCAACACATCCAGCCCACACAACATCAACAACAGCATCCACAATAGTCATACGGACGAGGATGCGCTAACTACTAGTACATCAACTGATAATCACTACACCATATCTAAAGCAATAGCACAAGAAATCAGAAACATAATTGAAAAAACAAAAAACAATAAAG
>NT_179560.1:0-699 GCF_000188095.3 Bombus impatiens | reverse complement strand
ACGTACTACGTTATATGGCATAACGTTATAACGTATTACGTTATGTGTGATGACGTTGTAACGTACTACGTTATATTGAATAACGTATTACGTTATACGGGATGACGTTATAACGTATTGCGTTATATTGTATGACGTTTTAAGGTATTACGTTATATGGTATGACGTTATAACGAATTACGTTATATGGTATGACGTTATAACTTATTACGTTATATTGTATGACGTTATAACGTATTACGTTATATGGTATGCCGTTAGAACGTATTACGTTATATGGCATAACGATAAAACGTATTTCGTTATATGCTATACCGATATAACGTATTATGTTGTATGTTATGACGTTGTAGCGTAATGCTTTCTATGGCATGACGTTATAACGTATTACGATATATGTGTCGCCGTTATAATTTATTACGTTATATGGTATAACGATATAACGTATTACGTTATACGGGATGACGTTATAACGTATTGCGTTATATTGTATGACGTTTTAAGGTATTACGTTATATGGTATGACGTTATAACGTAATTCGTTATATTGTATGACGTTATAACGTATTACGTTATATGGGACGACGTTAGAACGTATTACGTTATATGGCATAACGTTAAAACGTGTTACGTTATATGGTATGCCGTTATATCATATTACGTTATATGGGACGACGTTATGACGTATTACGTTATATG
>NT_179559.1:0-6198 GCF_000188095.3 Bombus impatiens | reverse complement strand
ACCAATCGCGGGGAGACGTAATCGCGAGGAGAAACGTCAACGGGAGTTGTAAATCCCTGTTACGACTATAACAACCGACACCACGAATTGATCGATCCCCTAATCTCCGTTGAGATAAGAGGGGTGATTAAGTTTGTATAACACTGTGATTCACAGAGTTATAAATCATGTATTTCCAACAGAGCAGAAATAAATAGACAACAACTTATCGCACGAAGGTAAGATAGATATGTACGTTAGAGCAGGGCTCTTGTACTCGAGTTCAGCGTATTAGTGGACGTAGCACTACAATATATTTAGGAGAGGAGATGTATGCTCGACAATACCGAGAACCGACAATAGTTTGCGTGAATGATGCTACTCTCGCGTTATGTTTAAACTGCCACGATAGGTATTAGCGTTAGACTTAGTAGTTGACTTTTCCAACGAGGTAGAAGAAGTGAAGTTGAGCGACAATGCTGGGTCGGAGGAAAGCCAGCGATGGGCGTGCCTAGCGCACGGCACCATCGGATTTGTTCATGCCATTTTAGGTCAGGAAGTGAGGGCAGTATACATTGCTTCTGACTGGATAAACGAAGGTTGGTGGACTAGGAATGGTCTTAACCGTCCTCGATAGAAAGTTGCTAGTGCGAAGCATTGTACGCGAGAAAAACTAACCTTCCCGTGTCAAGCCGTAGTAAACAATAGTCTTTAGAAACTGATTTAGAAAAAGACATTTATCGGGTCTGAAGGACCTTAGCAAGCAAGTTGCTCGGGTTTTATAACGGATACTTAGGCTATTAAGCATACATCGTAAGGATGAGCGGACGTCTGGTGTCCGTCTGGCCCGCGGTGTATGACCTGGGCCAGGTAGAGAGTCGCCGCGATCCCCAAATCTCCGAAATCGTCGGCAAACTAACGAACGAAGAGCTCGCCGAAGGCGTCGCGAACACCTACGAATTACGTTCCTGCACCCTGTACCGCAAAATACAAAGAAGCGGCAAGACTCGGTGCTTGCCCATTGTCCCAAGAAGTTTTAGATGGTCGGTGATTAACCATGTGTACCGGTCAACTATGCACTTGGGGTGGAATAAAACGCCGCAGAAACTGTATGAGCATTATTGGTTCGAGGGAATGGCGAAATATGTTCACAAATCCATCGAGAACTGCCATGCTTGTCGAGTTTCGAAGGCCGGTTCGGGCAAGATACAAGCATATGGATATTACGGGCAAGTTGAGCGGGAGGGGGGACTCGAAGGAGTATGTCGTTGCGTTGGTTGACGCCTTCACCAAATTTGTACACCTGCGTCATATCCGGAAAATAGACTCCAGCAGCACTATTGAAGCCCTCAAGACGGCTATATTCTTATTCGGCAGTCCCTGCCGGGTAATAGCGGATCAAGGACGATGCTCCACAGGCAAGGAATTCCACAGCTTTCGTAGAAATAGAAACATCAAGTTTCACTTGGTAGCAACCGGTGCTAGCAGGGCCAATGGACAAGTAGAGCGCGTAATGAGCACACTAAAAGGATATGTCCACGACGGTAGAGAAGACCGGGCGGCCGTGGCAAGACGCGGTCGGAGAAATACAACTGGCTCTAAATTGCACCACCAACCGCGTAACTAAGTCGAGTCCCTTAGAACTGCTGATTGGTAAAGCAGTAAGACCTTACTACTTGATAGTACCAGCTAGTATAGAAGAAAAGACGATAGATGTGGCCGAAGCAAGACAACAAGCCCTAAGAAACATAGAGGCTAGTGCCAAATACGACAAAGACAGATTCGATAAGAAGAAAGCTAGGATAGTTCGGTCCAACCTCGGCGACCTCGTTCGAAAGAACGAAGAGCGAAATCAGACGAAGTTGGATCCCAAGCCCAGGGGTCTATTTGTGATAGCAGAAAGGTCGGTCTAGAAGGAGACCGATACATTTTAGAAACCTTAGACGGCAAAAGATCGTATAAGGACAGTCACGATAGGCTAAGGAAGGTGCCAGACAGTTGCCGAGTTGGACGTCTGCGGTGATGACAAGGATGGTGAGAATAGCGATATGAGTACACCGATATCAGAGGATCCTTAACCCTATGGCTATAACATTAGTCATAGTGCCCCCACACAAGCCTCGTGCAACAATGCTTTAGCCCCCAGCGCTTCTGTGTTACGCCTTGTGTGGCGCCCAGCGCTTCTGTGTTACGCCCTGTATGGCGCCCAGCGCTCCTGTGTTACGCCCAGTGGGGCACTCCGCGTTGCACGACAAGCTCTGTGTGGTCCTGTGATCCAACAACCTGAGACTTACCGGTGTACGAAATTGAAAACGATCCGTCGTGTCATTGCGATCTGACTGATAACTCACAGAGTGCAACTAGCACTTCGAATACAAAGTATAACGACACGAATTCTTGTTGTCAAATCCCCGAACGAAACTGTGCTGCTACACTGCTTACTTGGACATTTAGTTAAATCGTAAATAATGGCAGTTGCATCGAAACCAATATAAGAATACACGATATTTTAGATACACCCGAGGACGGGTGATTGTCAGAATGGCCGTGTCGGAGAGGGAAGGACAGCGGGACTTTCCGTCGGGAATGCTGGGAAAAACCTTCCATCACCATAGTCAAGATTTTAATGTTTAAGCCATAAAAATAAGGAAAACAACTTTTAATGTTCCAACCTGGCGTTACAACGATGGGTTCAGATTTAAGGTGACATAACGGGTCACCAGACGTCGTGACATAACGGGTCACCAGACGTAGCCACGGTCACGGGAGGGCCGCGTACCTGACAGAGGTACGGAATGATTTTATGACTCTCCTTAAAAACAAGGATTGACCCGAGAAGCGGGGACAGGAGTATATAAGGGTAGGTTCATCTGGATTCAGGGAGTTTTTAGTTAGTGAGTCGTTGAGCGAATTGCCGAGTAAGTCACGCTGATACTGGTCATCCCGTGGACCGTGGATTCGTTATCGAACTTGGATTCGTTGTCACCATCATCTCGGACATCCCATTGCTGTTACTCATAGCCTCTTGTAGTGCCCACATTCGCACTGATAAACACTAACCACATCCGCGACGGTAAAGTAAGTAAAGGTTCATAGAACGCCCCAAAGTGCCAACCTGACTCCGACATATAGAAGGCGCAGGGCACCAGTGAGCGTATTATAGAAGGCGCAAGACACTACACTGGGAGTATTACAGAAGGCGCAAGACACTACACTGAGAGTATTACAGAAGGCGCAAGCACTACACTGGGAGTATTACAGAAGGCGCATGCACTACACTGGGAGTATTACAAAAGGCGCATGCATTACACTGGATGTATTACTATGACCACAATGCGGTATTAATGATTCCCCGAGATCAATGTGCTCGCATCGTTATTATCACTGTCGCTGTCATCACCGCAGGCGTCCAACTCAGCAGAAATGCAACCATCTGGCATCTTTCTCAACTTGTCGTGTCTATCCTTATATGACCGTTTGTCATCTAGAGTTTTTAAAGTATACCTATCCCCCTCTAAAACTTCCGTTATCACGAATGGACCCTTGAATTTCGGATTTAGCTCCGTTTGGTTTCTCTCCTCGTTCTTACGTAACACAAAGTCACCGAGATTAAACCTAACTATCTTCGCTTTCGTTTTGTCAAACCTGTCTTTATCATAACTGGCGCAAGTCTCTATGTTCTGTATCGCCTGTTGCCTTACATTGGAAATGTCTACTTCCTTTTCTTCGATATTATCAGGCAATGATAAGCCGTAGGGCCTTGCTGCCTTCCCAATTAATAATTCCAGAGGACTTGATTTGGTTACACGATTGGTGGTGCAATTCAAAGCTAGTTGTATCTCGTCAATCGCGTCTTGCCGAGATCGCCAGGTCGTTTCCACCGTCGTTAATCGCGTCTTGCCAAGATCGCCCGGTCGTTTCCACCGTCGTAAGCATATTTTTCAGCGTACTCATAATACGCTCTACCTGTCCATTGGCCCTACTCGCACCGGTTGCTATTAAGTGGAGTCTAATGTGTCTATTCTGGCAGAAATTTTGGAAATCTTTACCCGTAAAACATCTTCCTTGGTCCGCTATTACCCGGAAGGGATTGCCGAATAAAAATATAGCGGAATTAAGTGCTGTAATGGTGTTAAAGGAATCTAATTTACGGGTATGATACAGGTATACAAATTTTGTAAAGGCGTCGACCAAAACAATGATATACTCCTTCGAGTCACTCTTACCGCTTAATTTGCCCGTTATATCCATGTGTACCGTATACCAGGGTATGCTGGTCTTAGGTATGGGATGTAGTTCTCAATGTGCTCGCATCGTTATTATCACTGTCGCTGTCATTACCGCAGACGTCCAACTCAGCAGGAATGCAACCATCTGGCATCTTTATCAACTTGTCGTGTCTATCCTTATATGACCGTTTGCCATCTAGAGTTTTTAAAGTATACCTATCCCCCTCTAAAACTTCCGTTATCACGAATGGACCCTTGAATTTCGGATCTAGCTTCGTTTGGTTTCTCTCCTCGTTCTTACGTAACACAAAGTCACCGAGATTAAACCTAACTATCTTCGCTTTCGTTTTGTCAAACCTGTCTTTATCATAACTGGCGCAAGTCTCTATGTTCTGTATCGCCTGTTGCCTTACATTGGATATGTCTACTTCCTTTTCCTCGATATTACCAGGCAACGATAAGCCGTAGGGCCTTGCTGCCTTCCCAATTAATAATTCCAGAGGACTTGATTTGGTTACACGATTGGTAGTGAAATTCAAAGCTAGTTGTATCTCGCCAATCGCGTCTTGCCAAGATCGCCCGGTCGTTTCCACCGTCGTAAGCATATTTTTCAGCGTACTCATAATACGCTCTACCTGTCCATTGGCCCTACTCGCACCGGTTGCTATTAAGTGGAGTCTAATGTGTCTATTCTGGCAGAAATTTTGGAAATCTTTACCCGTAAAACATCTTCCCTGGTCCGCTATTACCCGGCAGAGATTGTCGAATAAAAATATAGCGGACTTAAGCGCTGTAATGGTGTTAAAGGAATCTAATTTACGGGTAAGATACAGGTATACAAATTTTGTAAAAGCGTCGACCAAAACAATGATATACTCCTTCGAGTCACTCTTACCACTTAATTTGTCCGTTATATCCATGTGTACCGTGTGCCAGGGTATGCTGGTCTTAGGTATGGGATGTAGTTCAGCTTGTACTTTACCTGAACTAGCCTTCGAAACTCGACAAGCATGACAGTTCCCAACGAATTTGCGAACATATTTCGCCATTCCTTCGAACCAGTAATACTCGTATAGTTTCTCAAGCGTTTTATCCCAACCTAAGTGCATAATGGACTGATGCACATGGTTAATAACGGACCACCTGAAACCCCTTGGGACAATGGGCAAGCAAAGATTTCAGCCTTTTCTCTGTACGATGGAGTGTACCGGACCGTAATTCGTATGTATTTGCAATGTCTTCCGCGAGCTCTTCGTTTTGCAATTTACGGACGATCTCAGAGATTTGTGGGTCGCGACGTTGTTCTGCTAGCAACCAATTGTCGGAGAATTCGGATAGATTGATTTCTTTCTCTACAATTTTGTTGATCGTACGATGATCCAGATCTACGGGGTTTCTCGAAAAGAAATCTACATGGGCCATTCGTTTGCCTTCCCGATACATAATGTCAAAGGTAAAAGTTTGTAGGTAAGCCCACCATCTGTAAACCCTGTCATTTAAATGTACCTCGTTACTGGATGCCTTCAGAGAATTACAATCAGTGACAACAAGAAATTCCCGACCGTGCAAATAGTGACGGAAATGCTTGATGGCGTTTACCACTGCCAGCGTTTCTAACTCATAGGAATGGTATCTAGATTGCGCAGGGCTAGTCCGCTTGCTGTAATACTCAATCTATTTTTACCTTCGACCTTATGCATTAAGATAGCCCCAAATCCTTCTGAACTAGCATCCGTATGTAGTTCTATTGGATAATTGGGGTCAAATATCATTAGCATCGGCTCATTGGTCAGAATAGAAATTACTTTTTGCCTGACTTTTTCGTGTTTATCCGTCCAGTTTATGTTCTTGCTACCAGAAGTTAGTGCATACAAAGATTTCATTACCTGTGAGAACTTAGGAACAAATTTTCGAAAGTAAGAAGCTAGACCAATGAATTGCCAGAGCTGTGTGACGGTCGTCGGTGCGGGTAAGGAGCTCAAGGCTTGTA
>NT_179558.1:0-678 GCF_000188095.3 Bombus impatiens | reverse complement strand
TACGGAGGCAGAATTGAGTTCTGTCGGTTTAATGGTTTTCGCTCTTATTTTGTTATGGATTTGGTATCCATCAATATTTTTTTGTGTTTTCTCTGTGCTTGCCTTTAGTCTCTTTCAGAGGGAGAGCCATATTGTATCTTCACCTAGTGTCTGCGGTCTGTCCATTTAAGTTTTCCTCGTAGAGTATAGTTTTGATCCCTATTTTTCTTTTTATGTGATAGATTATTGGGATATTATTTTGGTCTTGGAGGTAGCTTTTTTCGTCTAGAAATATGATAACTTCTGGGGGGGCTGTAGCCTGTTGTCAGTGTGTTTTTGAAATATGCGTCGTTTGGAAATAAGCAACTGAAGATTAAGCTGTTTTCTTTTACCTTTGCAGCTTGCGCGAAGTGGTTTCTTATTAGTTTTAAGATGTGACAGTCTAAGCGGTGAATGTTGTCTTGGTCGTAGATTCTTTTGTTTTTCCGCTGTGTTCGGATTTGTAAGTACTCAGGCAAGCTCTGATGCATTTTCTTTCGAATATGCGAATTTTTTCCATTCGGGAGGCTGATATGTTGTACCAGATTGGGCAGCCGTAGGTCATGATCGGTCTGATTAGTGCTTGGTAGCATAGTATTTTTACTTTGCCGTTGAGATGTTTGGAGTAGAATAGTTTTTTTATTTTCCAGAATGCTTTAT
>NT_179557.1:0-513 GCF_000188095.3 Bombus impatiens | reverse complement strand
AAGCCCAAAAACAAATATCGATGATCCAAAAATACTAGGAGGGCCTCAGGATGACAATCTGTGGAGATAAAAGTCAAACATTTCAGGTGGTCTCAAAGACGGACATCTGGTATGTGGGGGACCCAGAGATAGAAATCAATAACAAAAAGATACCGAACATCGCACCCGAGGAGACCTTCAAGTATCTTGGTGCAAAGGTTGGACCGCGGAAAGGCCTGCAATGTGGGATTATTGTACCTGAAATAATAAGTACAATAAAGAGAGTTAGAAAGCAATCGCTGAAACCAGGCCAGAAAATAGTGCTTCTGCAAAAATATATATTCCCTCGCTATATATTTAACGTATTGGTCAATCCGCCTAGCGAGGGAGTTTTATGACTTTTGGACAGTGAAATCAGGCAAGAGGCCAAAGCTATTCTTCATTTAATACCTTCGACGGCAGTTGGGTTCTTCTATACGCCCCAATCTAATGGTGGATTAGGGCTACCGAGATTTGAACACCTAGTGAAACTCG
>NT_179556.1:0-3753 GCF_000188095.3 Bombus impatiens | reverse complement strand
GCTGGGTCTACTCATGTATCTAAAAATATGTTACATAACTCTATAGAGCTTCTTAGTGCGTTCAATACAAGCGTTTTGATGGTTTTTCCACTGATACCCATCCGCTTGAGGTTACATTCCGTGGAAGGCGTTATGGTGCCACGGCTGCCCAAAACCACCGGTATTACTTCACCCCTGCCGACTTTGAATCTTGCCTTCAGATGTTCAAGGCACGGCCGGTATTTGCTGATCTTTTCCTTCTCCGCTCGCGAGAGGTAATCCTTATTCTCGTAGCGCACGGTAACGTCGACCACGAGAACCCTTTCCTCGTTTTTAACTACGAGGTCCGGCTTAAACAGATCACCTCCCACCCGGAGAGTAGGCTCAACAAACACCTCGTTTCTCTTGCGTAGACTTTCGGCAAGGGTCATCTTGGCTTCGTCGTGCCGCTTCATCCTCAGGCCCTTGGTGTACTGACACAGCCCGAGTATATGCCCTAGGGTCTCGGGCTGGGCCCGACATTTTCTGCAACTAACGTCCATATTCTTGTCGACCCGTGCCAGTACTGTTCGCGTGCCAAATGTATTGGTCCTGAGTTTGAGGGCATCCAAAAATCTTGATGGTTTGAGCAATTCGTAGTCCTCAAGCCACACGTTGCCAGTTTTGCTTTTCGAGAAGTCAGATACGCCCTGTCCCTGACTTCTCAATTCCGACCATTGTTTTGTGTGCCCGGCTTTTAACCTCTTTCGGGCTCTTTCTATATCCTCCAAGGAGGCTGGCCAATTGATCCTCAGTGAGTTGGCCATTCTTTTTAATCTTTCGTTGCATTTCTCGTCAACCAGGCTGGAGACCGCTGGGTCGATCGAGCTTTTCATTTTTAGTGCACTCTTCAGGGTGCCAAGTTTAATGATATGTTCGAATCGAGGCAACCCCAATCCGCCCCAGGATTTGGGGGCATAGAAGAATCCAGTGGCTGTTGAAGGCGTGAGATGGAATATCGCCTTTACCTCCTGCCTGACTTCGCTGTCCAGCAATCTTAGGACGCAGTCGCTCGGCGGGCTTACGAGAAGGTTATAGATATACCGGGGAAATATATGTTTGGTGATCAGATCAATTCTAGCTTCTGGCATGGTTTGAGAGAGAGTTTTCTAACTCTCCTAATCACACTCAGGAGCTCAGGAACTATTATGCCACAGTGGATGCCCTTCCAAGGCCCCATTTTGGCGCCTAAGTACCTGAAGGCTTCGTCGGGATTAACTGTTGGGATGGTGTTGTTCCCAAGTTTTATTTTTGGTTCTTTGACGAACCATGTGCGCCGTTCGGTAGCTATTTGAAAGCTTTGGCTCTTATCCCGCGAGATGGTCATACCGAAGCCATTCAGATACTCATTGAGCATATCCACTTGGCGTTGCGCTTCCCCGGTATCGGCGCCGAGCAGCACTACGTCATCAGCGAAAGCCAGGACGGGAATCTTTCTATTTTCGCTTATATTGATGCCACTGGTTCGCTTCTCGATCAATTCCAGCAGTGGCTCCAAGCACAGGTTGAAGAGCAGCGGCGACAGAGGGTCGCCCTGCTTAACTCCTCTGAGGATCGCAATCTCGACCCCCATATTATTTCTAGCTCTTATTATTGTCTTGCCCTCTGTATACATAGCACGGATCAAGTCCGTGATGGGGGTCGGTACACCCTTCCTCCTCAGGCAGGGCACGATTGCCGAGTGAGGCACTGTGTCGAATGCTTTAGAGATATCCACTATAGTGAATATCCCACCCTTCTTCTTTTTGCTAAGATCCAAGGCAGCGCTCAACAGGTTTATGTTTATTTTACAGCCACTCTCGGTGGTGAATCCTTTCTGCCTTGGATTCAACTCAATGCCCCTTCTTATCCTCCCGTCAATTATGGCGGAGAAAATACGGCCGAGAATGGGACCAATAGTTATTGGCCTCCAATTCTCGGCCAGGCTGCTAGGCTTGTTGGCCTTTGGAATCAATGTGGTCCTATTTTCCTTCCATACGGGGGGAAAATAAGAAATATAAAGCAAAATGTTGTAAAGCTTTGCTAAGATAGTTGGCAGGCCAGGGATCAGAAGGTGTTCTTTCTGAAAACCATCTAGCCCGGCTGCGGCCTTCATTCTTATTTTATTTATTTTCTCCGCTACATCCTCGACAGCAATTGGCGGGAAGACATCACATAAAGACAGCTCAGGGGCTCTACTTCCCGGGACGGGGGCTTCGACAGGTCCTGTCTGGCCCCATAGATCCTCGTAGAGCCTCCTCACTGCTTCGGCATCAGGTGGGTCCCTGGCCGGTTGGAGGAAGGCCTGATCATCATTTATCACTGCATCGGCCAATCTCCTGGGATTTTCCGAAAACAACTCCTGGCAACGTGCATAGGAGTATCGTTTTCTAGTATTTCTATTCTTTTTGTTTTTGCTTTTTTGGTGGGCAATCCTTTTATTTCGTATTGTATTTTTATTATTTTCTGAACTTGCCCTCTTTACATTTTTATCGTTAATGTCTTTAATAGCGCTATAGAGTGTAACACTTAGGAATTCATTAATAGCGCTCTCAAGGGCTTCCCTATTTCCCTTGAGAGTGACCCAGATTTTCATCAGTCGAGTGTGAACCCACCTTAAAACAGGTGGCACCTCGACTTGTGTCATTATTGCAGACTCTAATTGGAGTCTCCATTGTTCATATTCTAACCCGCTGACTCCAGGTTCTTCGAAGCACGCATTGCCTGGATCAACGGGATCGCACCCTCCCTCTGTCTCCTGAGCAGGCTCATGAGAATCCGTTTCCTCACCGATCAGCCTCAACTTCTTTCGCTGATATTTGATTTGATCGATTGTTTTGCTGGTGAGGATCTCACTAATCATTTTATTGGGGAACTTATGATCTTTATAGGTTTCGCAGAGTTCCCTCAATTGAGCCAACTCTTCAAACGTCCATCTTTTCTCAGGGGGGTCCGTTCCCCTTCTTTTGACGTTTCTTACGGCAGGGTGCGCATGCCGCTCGTGGGTTGACAGCCCTCTAAGCGTCCCAAAGCTCCTGGAGCAGGTTTCGCATTGGTGCGCGCCACCAGGTCTTTGACCTGTGCCTTTGCAATGTGGCAGATGACATCTAGCCCCATGGAGCTTCGGGAAGCCTTTCCCACAGTCTTTGCATCTCCATTGGATGCGGGCTGTCACATGGTGTTGCTCCAGGTGCCGCCCCAAGTCTGTAAGTGACAGAAAGAAAAGGTGAATTTCCCTTTTCTCGCAGATAGGGCAGGCAACCTGGTCACCCACGATCGGTACCAGTATTTCAATCATGTCCGGGGACATAGCCAGGTTGTCAACAGTGGTCCCCTCCAGAGCGGAAGAATCCGCCACGGCGCCTCCGGGACCGAGAGACGCCGCGTCCGAGGCGCTATTTTGATTTGAGCTGTTCATTACCATGATATTGTGATCTGTTGTATTATTCCCATCTTTTTCCAAATCATTAGCCTTAATATTGCCAGGTCGTGCCAGATCGACCGAGGAACGAGTTCCTTTAAAATGGGATAACTCCCATCATTCCCGGTGAAAGCCACCGTTGGGTCGGCAAGCCGACTTTCGGTTTTATCTTTCGCCCCTTCATCGCCGCACTCCCTTTAGCCATACTCAATGTCCGGGGGGGTACTCCCCGCGCTGACTTAGATGAGTATGTTGCCGGCGGTACCACGAGGAGGTAGGAGTGCGACTTGAGCAGACGGAGCCGAAGCCCCGCCTGCCCCCAAGCAACTATGACT
>NT_179555.1:0-465 GCF_000188095.3 Bombus impatiens | reverse complement strand
CAATTGAGGTTAGTTTATCCATTCGTTTCTGCTGACAGTCGCATACTTGTTCTACGGAGTGGGTCCACAGTTTGTTTCTGCGAAATTCTTGCCTGTACGTTTCCTTCTACGATAATTAATTGTGCACTAGGTGCTTTTAACTTTCACTGCTTTTAATTGTTTTATTGAATTAACATGTTATGTATTTAAATGATGGTTAGAACACACACATAATAATTTTCCTTTTTCTTTTACGTTTCTACTATCTGCATGATTCGATAAGCACTGTCACACTTCCTTAAGCACAATATTGTTATATACATTTAGTAATATTATGTTTTGTATTGAAACAATTAAAGTTAATTCCTACATTTGTTTCAGCTGGCTGTCATAAATTATGTCCTACTGATATCGACACATAACCTGTCTTCCCACATATACTTCCTTTTACGATGAGTAGTTGTTCACAAGGTATTTTCCACTTCC
>NT_179554.1:0-704 GCF_000188095.3 Bombus impatiens | reverse complement strand
GACTTACCTTTAAAAATTCATTATGGATAAGTTGACTAAGGAAAATAAACTTATGGCGCGGGGGGTTTCGGAGGTTATCGGACGGTTATCTGGCTACTGGCGGGGGCGGGAGGTGGATCCTCAAGCACCCCCTCGTACGGTAAGAGCTACTGGGGAGAAAGAGAAAGTTAAGGGAAAGAAGATGGTAGTGGGAGGAGAGAAACCGAGGATGGTTTCAGATATCAAACTAAGCGACAACGTGACAATCTCTGTTATTCCGATGGAAAATGGGGGTGAGGAAGGAGAAGATTTCTGTCCCTTCAAACCGAGTAGGAGACTCCAGCGAAGCCCTACGACTAGTGGCAGAGCGGAAGTAGAAGTGGTTGAGGAATCCGAAGGTTCCTTTGGAATCAGAGAAAGCGATCACAGTACGCCGGCCACAGGGAGAGGAACAGCTTCCGGTAAACAGCCGGAAAGGTGGTGGAGAAGAATGCCGGCGCCAAACATGTGGGATCGGCTATGGCCGATGTAAATTCTATAGAAGGGCGGGGACTTAGCATAAAGAACAAAGGAGGACTTCGAGAAGGGAAGATTGAACAAAGAAAAAAAGCAAGTTAAGAGCTAGAAGGAGAAAGAGAAGAGGGATTAGAACTGCTTCTAATGAACTGCTTTCTCTGCAGAGTTCTGAGGAGATGCGGAAGAAGACTTAGAAAATCGATTCTTGA
>NT_179553.1:0-469 GCF_000188095.3 Bombus impatiens | reverse complement strand
TGTACTACGCCGTGTCGGGCCTCTTCCTTCCCGAAAGACGGAGGACGTGTGAGGGCCGGGAATTCCGTCAGTAATTGGTGGTACACCGAATCGCCGCAGATAGTTTTCACCGATAGCGTGTTGTCTATGACGGCGTACCCCTTTGATGATAACTGGGCCGTCGAGTCGATTAATCTTTTGTTCCGTGGGTCCACGAGCAACCCGTAGTGATTCAGGAAGTCCATGCCGAGGATAGGTGTCTGGACGTCAGCCACTGTAAAATACCACGTGAAGGCGCGTCGGAGGGACAGGTTGAGGTTGATCGCGACTGTACCATACGTCGCAATTCGTGCCCCATTAGCCGCGAACAACTCGTACTCGCTCTACTTCGCAGGTCTCTGCATTATGCTGCGCGGGTGGACGCTGATGTCTGCGCCGGTGTTCATCAAGTACGAGATGCGCGTGTTTCTATCCAGAACAAAAATACAGC
>NT_179552.1:0-369 GCF_000188095.3 Bombus impatiens | reverse complement strand
CAATGCAAAAGGTGCCAAAGGTACGGTCACACGCAGAAATACTGCAATCATACCTTCCGCTGCGTTAAATGTGCAGGCACTCACTACACTGACCAGTGCGCTAAATCACCGGAAACCCCAGCGAAAGGCATCCACTGTCCCCCAGCGAAGGGCATCCACTGTCAAGGGGACCATCCTGTCAACTACAAAGGCTGCTCAGCCTATAAAACACTATACACAAACAGGTACCATAAACTCAGAGCAAAAGAGGTAACCATCCAAACACCCAGCCCGCCGAAATTCACGCCTACCCCAATCCCCTCAACCAACCAAACATCCAGTTCTACCAAATTCATCACCACCTCAACCTCCTATGCCCAAGCAGTACAA
>NT_179551.1:0-507 GCF_000188095.3 Bombus impatiens | reverse complement strand
GTTCTCTTTTAGTTTTGTGTTGTCAAGCCTCCGAACGAAATTTTGTTGTTGCACTGGACCCTTGACTTAATTGGACATTTAGTTAAATCGTAAATAATGTCAGTTGCATTGAATCTAATGTAAGAAAGCACGATATTTTAGTTACACACGAGGACGTGTGATAGTCAGGATGGCCGTGTCGGAGATGAAAGAACACCGGAGTCTGTAATTGAACAATTGTAGTTATTCAATCCGATTGTAATTGTTCGAGAGTTGTGATAATGAGCTTGGGCTCGAGACGACCTCGCCGCGGTCACGGGATGAACGCTTTGTCTAACAAAGGTATGGAGTAATTCTATAGCTCTCCTTAAAAGAAATATTCGTGGCGACACGCGACAGTAAACATTCCAACGGTTTCTATCCCGTGGCTCGCCACACGCAGACCCTATTCTTCTAGTAAGATGGTTGCCAGATGCCGATACGTCTCCGCAGTACATGTTCGGCTAGCTCGAGGGCCCGTTATAAATC
>NT_179550.1:0-632 GCF_000188095.3 Bombus impatiens | reverse complement strand
TATATAATACATATATATATATAATATATATAAGTATATATATATGTCGAATTTTAAACGTCTTTTGTTTTTATGTATGATATATATATATATGTCGGAGTAGCGTCGGGGATAGGGTTGCCGGTGTTTGAGGAGTTTTCATTGAAGGTAGCCATCGTTGCGGTGTAACGAAGATACGATTTATTGACACAGGTATGGATAACACAGGTTTGACAATCTACCACGGCGGTGAGACGTCCGCGACACTAGTGACAGTGGTCTTAGGTTCAATAACGAATCCGCGGTCAACGGGATGACAGACGGGCGCTCTCGAATGAACACTACCGACGCGACAATCAACAACTCAAACGTGTAATACTCACAGATCGTACGGCGCTACTCCCTTCGTCGATGTGATCGCAAGAATGAATGACTTTTCGTCCCAATGACGCCACAGAGGAAAACTATGATGGGGTGTGTCGAAGGACACGAGATCATCGGATTCGTCGAGGAAAGCCTTCGTTTAGGAAGTAAGGGAAATTGACGTTGCTGCTAATTGGTCAATCTCTATATCGGTGGCTAGAAAAAGATGCTAGCCGCCCTCGAGAGGGAAAGTTGCTAGTGGGAGACGTCGCTCGTTGGAAAATATGTCT
>NT_179549.1:0-952 GCF_000188095.3 Bombus impatiens | reverse complement strand
TTGCTATCACGGGGGAATGATCAGAGGAGAGATCAGCCGAGGAGTTGGTTTGGACGTGTCTTAACAAGATATTTTTAGTTACGAAGAAGTCAAGAAGTTTGGGTATTTTGTTAGTGTCAGTGGGCCAGTATGTGGGTTCGTATGTGGTAAGGTAGTTGAGATTGTTGGTTATTATGCTGTTTAAGAAATTTTTGCCTCTTACTGTAACCAGTCTGCTGCCCCATGGGATATGTTTGGCGTTATAGTCTCCTCCAGCTATGAATCTACTGCCCAGGGTGTCCAGGAAGTTATCAAAGTCTTCGTTGGCGATGAAGTGTCCAGGAGGGCAGTATACTGCTAAAGTGGTGATTGTACCATGACAGTCTTCTATTGCTACGTTTGTTACTTGGAGGTAGTCTTTCTGGAATGATGGAAGTTCGTAGTGCATAATGTTTGATTTGATTATGATTCCGGTGCCGCCATGGGCCTTTCCGCTGGGATGTTGGATATGGTACAAGTTATAACCATTTATTTTCAGATAGTTTTTGTCGATGAAGTAGTTTTCAGGTACGAGTATTACGTCGATTTGCTGTTGCTTTAGGAAGAGTTCTAGTTCGAATTTGTGTTGAGCTAGTCCGTTTGCATTCCAATGAGCTATGCGTCTTGGTTTTATTTTGAGTCGGGGCGTATTAATTAGTCCATGTTGAGTGTTAATAGTGATAGCAAATTATTTATTTGTTCAGATTGTTTTTCTATTAACTTTTCAAGTCTAGTGTCACGTCGATTCGGGATTATTTCACGTTCCGCATGTAAGGTGAGAGATTCGTATTTCAATTATGATCGTTATTACAAAATTTATTAGAAACTGACAGAGTAACGATACAGAATGTTATAACAGAGCAGAATAGAATGTCGAGTACTGACCTGGGAGGTTTTTTTATATCAAGGGTTTGGCTCCTGTGGACGGGTTATC
>NT_179548.1:0-244 GCF_000188095.3 Bombus impatiens | reverse complement strand
CGACGTTATAACGTACTACGTTATATGGGACGACGTTGTTACGTATTGCGCTATATGGCATAACGTTATAACGTAATAGGTTATATGGTATGACGTTATTACATGTTACGTTATACGGGATGACGTTATGACGTATTACATTATATGGGACGACGTTATAACGTACTACGACATATCGGACGACGTTATAACGTATAACGTTATATGAGACGACGTCATAACGTATTACGTTATATGGGACGAC
>NT_179547.1:0-1551 GCF_000188095.3 Bombus impatiens | reverse complement strand
CCATCCTGTCAGCGGTGTGTGGCCTGGTCTAGGTAGAATGTCACACGGCGTAACAAGCTCCACTTTCGGTTAACCTGCTATGTGCAGGAATACTGGCACGGGAGAGGATTAAAGTTACTCGTAAACAAGTTTAAAATATGTAGTGGTTTATCTTACTCTTATCAGATCTTACTCGGTCTCCGATAAACAAAATGATAATAATTCGATAGACGAACTGTAATTATTATTATTCGGTAATTATTATTACTACTTTTCTGTGTCGCTACACTTATTTATATCTGTTGGAGATGAAAAAACATCGAGGTCTTTCTTTTGAAAATGTTTCGGAAGATCCCCAACGTTGGATCAACTGCAGACTTTGTTTACAATTTAAATTGTCCTAACATCGCTACAGAAACATAATTAGACAAATATAAAAACATGGATTTTCGCAAGATATAGTTTTTAGCGACTTTAGCTGCCTTTCACCTCAAATACTGCTCAAATACTTTCAAATTGACGTTTCAACCGTCTCGATGTGAAGGAATCCATCGATTCCGCTTTCACGCTACGGGACGCGCGGGTCGCGGGACGTGAGACCCCCCTTCTTGGGGTTCAAATTTCCAGCGGAAATTTGTCTAATCGTTCCCCTTCGTTCACTGATAGGCTATTGTCCGGACGGATAGGCTTCCTCGGGACGGCGTTTCCCTTCTCGCAGCAGCGGGCAATGCGGCGCGATGTGTCCCGGCTTATGGCATTTGAAGCACGATGTTTTTGGCGATGCGGCCGGTCGGCTTTCCTCCAGGCGTCGGGGGTCCTTCTTCGATTCCAACCTCATCTTCTTGCGGCATTCAGATATCGTATGTCCATAAGCACCGCAGTGGCGGCACTTGTCCCGGGGGGTGGGTGACCTGCTTCGTTTATTTCCGGGGCCCGATGATGGCCTCCGTGGCGGAGATGTCCGCCTCTCCTCATAGAGGAAGGGCTTCATTTCTTTTTGGAATTGTTTCACCGACTTGATATCACTCGTGAGTGCTAGTCGTCTAAAGCGTTTATCGCGCGAGCCCATTAGATAGAGAACGGTGGCGGTAGCTACTTCCTCCATTGTTGAATTTCGCCACCTCGAATACAGGAGGGAAATAAGACGGTTTCGGTACGGCCCTGATGATTCGTTCTCCCGCTGCGTCTAACGTTTTTAGAATATATCGGTCCCCCTCCAAAATCTCTGCTACCCTAAATTTTTTTTTTTTTTTTTTTGAATTGCGCGGTGAATTGTTCTTTAAAAGCTGGCCATGTGATCTCTTCGCCATCCATTATTTGCGTAAGCCAATACGCTGCCGGACCCTCCAGGGCGCAGTTCAACGCAGAATATAGCGCAGTGTTCTTCAGAGGGTGGTCTCTCATAAGCAGGCTAACGGCTGCGCACCAGGCGGCTGGATCTGCGTTCTCGGCTTCGGGGTTAAAGCGCGATAACGTTACCCTGGTTACCAAGTGTCCCTTCTTCTTCGTTAGCGATCGGATTAGCTCACGTACGATGCTCTTATGATCCCGCATCGACAACGTATGTTCGGA
>NT_179546.1:0-298 GCF_000188095.3 Bombus impatiens | reverse complement strand
TATAACGTTATACGTTATATGGTATGACGTTATAACGTATGACGATACATTGTAAGTCGTTATAACGTATTACGTTATATGGTATGACGTTATAACGTATCACGTTATATGGGAGGACGTTATAACGTATTACGTCATATGGGACGACGTCACAACGTATTACGTTATATGGGATACCGTTATAACGCATTACGTTATAGGGAATGCCGTTTCGACGTATTATGTCATATGGTATAACGTTCTAACGTATATCGTTATATGTTATATCGTTATAACGTTATACAATATTTGGTATGAC
>NT_179545.1:0-282 GCF_000188095.3 Bombus impatiens | reverse complement strand
ATCGTTATATCATATAACGTATTACGTTATAACGTCATACCATATAACGTAATACGTTATTTCGTTATAACCATATAACGTATTACGTTATAGCGTCATGAGATATAACATAATACGTTATAACGTTATATTATATAACGTAATACGTTATAACGTCATACCATATAACGTATTACGTTATAACGTCTCAAATATAACGTATCACGTTAAAACGTTATAC
Organism: Bombus impatiens; assembly: GCF_000188095.3. Lineage (NCBI taxonomy): Eukaryota > Metazoa > Arthropoda > Insecta > Hymenoptera > Apidae > Bombus > Bombus impatiens. The sequence continues at coordinate 62 of NT_179545.1, read as the reverse complement.
CATATAACGTAATAACTTATAACGTTATACCATATATCGTAATACGTTGTAACGTCATACCA
>NT_179544.1:0-252 GCF_000188095.3 Bombus impatiens | reverse complement strand
ATAACGTAATACGTTATATCGTTATACCATATAACGTAATATGTTATTTCGCTATGCCATATAACGTAATGCGTTATAACGTTATACCATATATTGTAATACGTTTTAACGTTACACCATATGACGTTATACCATATAACGTAATACGTTATATCGTTATACCGTATAACGTAATATGATATGACGTCATACCGTATAACGTAAAACGATCTAACGTTATACCATTTAACGTAATACGTCATAACGTTATAC
>NT_179543.1:0-401 GCF_000188095.3 Bombus impatiens | reverse complement strand
TATTGTTATACCTGCTTCTTGGATGAGGGAGGTTTCTTCTGGGGGCAGTTTGGGAGGTGGGATGGGGCTTTGTCCTCTTGGTCTGCAGATTTGATTTATTTGTGGGAACATGTTGGCTGAGTCGCTGAGTCGTTTGTGGAGATGTTTTTTATTTTATATATCCAGTAATGGTTTATAGAGTTTGCGAATTCTTGTTTCATTTGCGCTTTTATTTTGTATAGTAGGTACTTTAGAAATTCTAATTCTTCTCTTTTGTCGTAAGAATAGTTAAGTTTTATGTTGTTTATCTTGGAGATTATGTAGCTTTTGTCTCGATGTAGCTCTTTTACTTTGTTGTTGATATAGGGCTCGCACGAATTTTTTTGTTTTATATTTGGCACAGATTTTTGGAGAGCGATTTG
>NT_179542.1:0-359 GCF_000188095.3 Bombus impatiens | reverse complement strand
CAACCAAGCGTCTCAACCAAGAGTCTCAACCAAGCGTCTCAACCAAGGGTCTCAATCAAGCGTCTCAATCAAGAGTCCCGCCCATAACGAGAGACAGAGCGAACGCAATGCCGACCATAAAGTCAAACGAACAACCATTAAATACTGTGGGGGAGTCACCCCACAACCAAACGAGGTCACAGACAGAGAATCCAGAATCTCAAGGCAAAAGGAAAAGAGTGAAGCACAAGCAACCGGCGAAGGAAAATCATCAGGAGTTGAATTCAGATTCGGAAGGCGACCTCTCTGAATTATTTCAGTAAAATTTAACGTTTCCCCAACGACCCCAACTGCACGAATAGTTTCCCCAGACTTAAAGA
>NT_179541.1:0-497 GCF_000188095.3 Bombus impatiens | reverse complement strand
AAAGACATTTGTTGGGTCTGAAGGACCTTAGCAGGCAAGTGACTCGGATTTATGACGGGCGCTTAAGGCTAGTGAGGGTGCGCCGTACGGAAGAGCGGACATCTGGTGTCCGTCTGGCCCGCGGTGTGTGGCCTGGGTCAGGCAGAGAGTCGCCCGGCGTAACAGGCAGAGAGTCGCCCGGCGTAACAGCGAAGTTATTAATATTATTATATAGCATTATATTATGTTATTATAATATTTATTAATATTTACTTACTTTATACGTTTGCATAAAAACTAAAAAATTTTTAATATAAACTTTTATAACAGAGATAAAACAAGTCACAGAAATTAGTGTCTTTCAATGGCAAAATGCGTTCAAGGAAGTGTCACAAGCGGGACTGTGCCAGTTTTCCTCCTTGAAAGTATATGTAGCGGTACATGAGCTAGAGGACAATTCAAATCATGTTATTGTTTTTTAACTCGGAGTATCAATATCGTTAGGATACACAGAATGT
>NT_179540.1:0-1380 GCF_000188095.3 Bombus impatiens | reverse complement strand
ACGTTATAACGTTATACTATATAACATGATACGTTATAACGTTATACTATATAACGTTATACCTTATAACGTTATACCATGTAACGTAATACGTTGATGTAATACGATACAACGTCATAGTATATAACGTAATACGTTATATCGTTATACCACGTAGTGTAATACGTTATAACGTTATACCGTATAACGTTATACGATACAACGTAATACGTTATAACGTTATACGATATAACGTAATACGTTATAACGTTATACCATGTAACGCAATACGTTATAGCGTTATGCTATATAACGTAATACGTTATAACGTTATACTATATAACGTAATACGATATAACGTTATACCATATAACGCATTACGATATATCGTTATACCGTACAATGTTATGTTTTATAACGTAATACGTTATAGCGCTATACCATACAACGTAATACGATATAACGTTATACCATATAACGTAATTCGTTATAACGTTATAATATATAACATAATACGTTATAACGTTATACTATATAACGCATTGCGATATAACGTTATATCGTATAATGTTATGTTTTATAACGTAATACTTTATAACGTTATTCCATATAACGTAATACGATATAACGTGATACTATGTAATGTAATACGATACAACGTCATAGTATATAACGTAATACGTTATATCGTTATACCACGTAGTGTAATACGTTATAACGTTATACCGTATAACGTTATACGATACAACGTAATACGTTATAACGTTATACGATATAACGTAATACGTTATAACGTTATACCATGTAACGCAATACGTTATAGCGTTATGCTATATAACGTAATACGTTATAACGTTATACTATATAACGTAATACGTTTTAACGTTATCCCATATAACGTTATGTTATAAAACGTAATACGTTATAACGTTATATTATACGACGTAATACGTAACAACGTTACACCACATAACGTTATATTATATAACGTAATACGTTATAACGTTATGCAATGTAACGTAATACGTTATAACGCTATCCCATATAACGTTATGTTATATAACGTAATACGCTATAACGTTATACCATACAACGTAATACGATATAACGTTATACCATGTAACGTAATACGTTATATCGTTATACCACGTAGTGTAATACGTTATAACGTTAAACCATGTAACGTAATACGTTATAGCGTTATGCTATATAACGTAATACGTTATAACGTTATACTATATAACATAATACGTTATAAGGTTATACTATATAACGTAAAACGTTATAATGTTATATTATATGTCGTAATACGTTACAACGTTACACCATATAACGTTATATTATATAACCTAATACGTTATAACGTTATGCCATGTAACGTAATACGTTATAACGTTATCA
>NT_179539.1:850-1053 GCF_000188095.3 Bombus impatiens | reverse complement strand
CTCCGCAGCCAGTTCCGTTTCCCTCCGTCCCCTAGCGTTTTCCTCTATCTCCTTCCCTTTCGCCATGGTCGTGTCTGTTTCCCCGTTGGGCAAAAAATGTCGCTCGGTCACTCGCGACGCGCTTCGGCGCACGCGTCAATATGGCTGCGTCTGGGTAGTTCCTCGGGTAGCCAGTGTAGCGGCGCTGTTGTCACGCGTCCTAA
>NT_179539.1:0-751 GCF_000188095.3 Bombus impatiens | reverse complement strand
CACAGGCACTAGTCCTCCACTCTGGTTACCTCCCTTGCCCAAGCTCTCCAGTTTTCCGGAGATTTCGATTACGCCTGCAGCTCCGTCATTTCTACGTCTGCCTCTCATATATCCCCACCACTCTTCCGCCTTGCGTTGGAACCTGACGTTGTTTAATAAGGGAAATTCTGCATAGTACCTTTCCCACTCTGTATGTAACTCGGTCGGAAGTGATTCATCCCAATCGATTTTCGACGACCATATTCGTTGAAGCAGCATCTTGGCCCGAACAATCACCGGTGCGAGCAGACCGAGCGGATCGTAAATTTTTGCAATCCCCGAGCTGATGATTCGTTTCGTGACTCGGGAGCGCGTGGGTTTGACTTTGACCGAGTAAAGAATAGAGTCGCCGGATGAATTCCAAAACACCCCCAGCGTCTTCAAGGTTTGCGAGTCGCCCAAAAAATGTTGGTGATTTGTTTCTTCTAAGGAAAGCTCGTGTAATAAGTCATTATCGTTTGACGGCCATTTATTATCGTTTGACGCCCATTTTCGTATGTTTAAGCCGGCCAGTTGAAGTAAATTGGTGAGTTCTGTTCTGAGCATGAGGGCTTCGTCTTTCGTTTCAGCTCCGGTGAGAGCGTCGACGACGTAGAAATCCCGCTGCAGTACCAGTGCTGCACGTGGAAATCGATGTCCTTCGTCCTCTGCCAGTTGCCTGAGGTACCAAATAGCTAGATACGGGGCTGCGGATAAACCGAACGTTACGGTG
>NT_179538.1:0-1592 GCF_000188095.3 Bombus impatiens | reverse complement strand
GCCCGAAATTTCGGAGAGTGAACATCGAAGAAGAATTTAAATATGAGGTAAATAAAAAAAAAATCAAATAACAACATTGCAACTAGCAATTTACAACGTCTAAACCATTAATTTACAACATTTGAACTGTTATTTTATACATTTATGCTATTAATTTACAACATTTAAGGAATTAATTTATAACGTCTAAACTATTAATTTTTAACATTTATGCAATTAATTTATAGCATTTAAGCTATTAATTTACAACATCTAAACCATTAATTTACAACATTTGAACTGTTATTTTATACATTTATGCTATTAATTTACAACATTTAAGGAATTAATTTATAACGTCTAAACTATTAATTTTTAACATTTATGCAATTAATTTATAGCATTTAAGCTATTAATTTACAACATCTAAACCATTAATTTACAACATTTGAACTGTTATTTTATACATTTATGCTATTAATTTACAACATTTAAGGAATTAATTTATAACGTCTAAACTATTAATTTTTAACATTTATGCAATTAATTTATAGCATTTAAGCTATTAATTTACAACATCTAAACCATTAATTTACAACATTTGAACTGTTATTTTATACATTTATGCTATTAATTTACAACATTTAAGGAATTAATTTATAACGTCTAAACTATTAATTTTTAACATTTATGCAATTAATTTATAGCATTTAAGCTATTAATTTACAACATCTAAACCATTAATTTACAACATTTGAACTGTTATTTTATACATTTATGCTATTAATTTACAACATTTAAGGAATTAATTTATAACGTCTAAACTATTAATTTTTAACATTTATGCAATTAATTTATAGCATTTAAGCTATTAATTTACAACATCTAAACCATTAATTTACAACATTTGAACTGTTATTTTATACAATTAAGCTATTAATTTCCAACATTTAAACCATTAATTTCTAACATTTCAACTATTAATTTCTAACATTTAAGCTATTAATTTCTAACATTTAAACTATTTATTTATAACATTTAAGTCATTAATTTATAAAACTTAAGCTATTAATTTACAACATTTAAGCCACTAATTTCTAACATTTAAACTATTAATTTATAACATTTAAGCCATTAATTTCTAACATTTAAACTATTAATTTCTAACATTTAAGCTATTAATTTCTAACATTCAAATTATTAATTTATAACATTTAAGCCATTAATTTGTAAGATTAAAGCCATTAATTTCTAACATTTCAACTATTAATTTCTAACATTTAAGCTATTAATTTCTAACATTTAAACTATTTATTTATAACATTTAAGTCATTAATTTATAAAACTTAAGCTATTAATTTACAACATTTAAGCCACTAATTTCTAACATTTAAGCTATTAATTTATAACATTTAAGCCAATAATTTGTAACATTTAAGCCATTAATTTCTAACATTTAAACCATTAATTTCTAACATTTCAACTATTAATTTCTAACATTTAAGCTATTAATTTCTAACATTTAAACTATTTATTTATAACATTTAAGTCATTAATTTATAAAACTTAAGCTATTAATTTACAACATTTAAGCCACTAATTTCTAACATTTA
>NT_179537.1:3003-10082 GCF_000188095.3 Bombus impatiens | reverse complement strand
GGATTTCGTCGATTTTGACGAAATCCAGCCGTCTTTTCCTTCCCGTTTGAGATATTTCGACGTTTAAGCGCTCTTTTCACTTCATTTTTCGCGCGAAGTGTAATGCACGCCCGCTTCACTGTCGTAACACGCCCAACAGCCGCAAATCGCGATGATTTCGTCGATTTTGACGAAAACAACCCGTCATTTCCTTGCCGTTTGAAATATTTCGATGTTTAAGCGCTCTTTTCACTTCATTTTACACGCCGAAAGTTGTGAACGCTCTTTTCAGCGTCGTAACGTGCCCAGCAGCTCGCAAAACGCTATCTTTCGTCGATTTTATAGAAAAATGAGTGTTATTTCGATCCCGCATGAGATATTTAGACGATTAAACGCATTTTTCTCTCCATTTTACACGCCGAATGTAGTGCACGATTATTTCAGCGTCGAAACAAGCCCAGAGGCTAGAAATACAATATTTCGTCTTATTTCGTTCCCGTTTGACATATTTCGATGATGAATAGTTCTGCACACTCCATTTAACACTCGAAGTGCAGTGCACGCCTGTTTCAGAGTAGAAACAAGCCCAGCAGCTCGCAAAACGCACTCTTTCTTAGATTTTGACAAAACTAAGTGTTATTTCGATCCCGTATGGGATATTTCGACGTTTAAACTCATTTTTCTCTCCATTTTACACGCCCAGTGTAGTGCACGATTATTTCAGCGTCGAAACAAGGCCAACAGCTAGCAAAACGCAATATTTCGCCTTATTTTGTTCCCGTTTGACATATTTCGACGTTGAAACGCTCTTCTCACTGCATTTTACACGCCGAATGTTGTGAACGCTCGTTTCAGCGTCGAAACAAGCCCAACAGCTCGGAAAACGCAATGCTTAGAACATTTTGCCTATTATACGCTGTAATTTCGTTCCTGTTTGAAATATTGTTAGGGTTCGCGCTCCGCAGCGGTGGGATACGCTGCACAGAGGATTAAATCTTACGGTTATCGACAAAATATAAATAGAAAATGTGGCGACCGCACGATACTCACTGAATGAGGATACACTCTTGACGTTGTCAGAAAAATTGAAAGCATGGGATGAAAATTTTCACGTGTTAACCGACGTAAGTCTAAGACTTGCTAAATTAGGGAAAACGTGCGTATAAGTAGGGTAGCAAACGAAACTGAGATGCCTGCATTATCGCCGATAACTCCGCGAGAAACGAGACGGACCGATAGTAACTGCCAACCGATTAAGCTAAAAGACGCAATCGAATCGGTACCAGTATTCGACGGACATCGACCGTCTGTATTCAAGTTTTAAGGGTGTGCTAGCGAGCGCGAAATATGGTTCTAAGATATCAAGAGGCTCAGTTGTTAAAATTATTAATGAATAAACTTCGGGGACACGCGTTTCTCGCCGTAGAAGACAGCGAGGTAGAAAGTCTAAACGATCTCGAGAACAAATTGAAAGATATGTTTGGCCCAGGAAAAACTGTTAACGAATATAAAGGTGAATTAGCAACGGTCTTTCAACGACCGGGAAAAGATATATTAGATTATATGGACCGCGTCAAAAATCTCAGGCTGGCAATAATGGATGCGGAAAGATGCGAGTATGGCATCATATCCCAAGATGTTCAAGATACGATAGATTGAGACACAAGGGAGGCTTACATTAAGGGGCTTCCAAACGAGGTGTCTTTGCAAATAAAAGTAGCAGGATTCCAATCCCAGGACGACGCGTACCGCCAAGCCGTGAAAGCAACACAAGAATTAAAACGAGCAAACGACAGAACGCGATACCAACGTCCGACACCTCCGAAGAATTACAACCGTAAGAACGCTCGTCCCCTAAACAATAATAACAACATTGGGAACAACCGCCAGGATCGAAAGTTTGTACCACCGTCTCAGAATCGGCCCAAACACTCCGAGACAAAATACTATAATATGTAATCATTGCAAAAAACCTGGGCACTTAGTAAAAGATTGCTACAAATTCAAAGCCCGAGCAGACGCTGGGATAATCATACCCTATGCATCGGGACAATTAGGAAACCGAGCACGTCCTTCGGGAGAACGGGACGAGCCTCGAAGGAACGATGCTCCGAAGCATCAGAGTACAGGCGACAACAAGGAGGTCGGCGCCTACGGCAGTAAACAGAACGTGGGCAACGTTCCCCGCAAGACCGGCACCACAACCAACAAACAGTACATTAAAGCCATCGTGCAGTTGTGCAAGGAACAATCGGAAAACGTAGAGAGTCAACAACTAGAGAAAAAGAAAATACGAGACGAATCACCAAAGAAGAATCACCAAGAGTCGGACTTAGATTCGCACGACGACCTCTCCGAATTATTTCAATAAAGCTAAACGATCCTCCAAATACTCCAACTGCACGAATGGTCTCCCCAGACTCAAAAACAAAGACAAGTTTATTACTAGACACCCGGTCAGAAACCAATATTATTAAGAAACCTGCTTTATTCGATTCCTTTCCCGATTCCGATTTACTCGATTACGGCAACGAGCCTAATCACCCTAGGGCAGACAGTAATACATGTTGCGGGCCGTCCAGTTATTTTTTTTTCTTTTTTTTTTTTTTCATATAAGTCAACGCCCTGGCCGCGCTCTTTGTACCACCGTCTCAGAATCGGCCCAAACACTCCGAGACAAAATACTATAATATGTAATCATTGCAAAAAACCTGGGCACTTAGTAAAAGATTGCTACAAATTCAAAGCCCGAGCAGACGCTGGGATAATCATACCCTATGCATCGGGACAATTAGGAAACCGAGCACGTCCTTCGGGAGAACGGGACGAGCCTCGAAGGAACGATGCTCCGAAGCATCAGAGTACAGGCGACAACAAGGAGGTCGGCGCCTACGGCAGTAAACAGAACGTGGGCAACGTTCCCCGCAAGACCGGCACCACAACCAACAAACAGTACATTAAAGCCATCGTGCAGTTGTGCAAGGAACAATCGGAAAACGTAGAGAGTCAACAACTAGAGAAAAAGAAAATACGAGACGAATCACCAAAGAAGAATCACCAAGAGTCGGACTTAGATTCGCACGACGACCTCTCCGAATTATTTCAATAAAGCTAAACGATCCTCCAAATACTCCAACTGCACGAATGGTCTCCCCAGACTCAAAAACAAAGACAAGTTTATTACTAGACACCCGGTCAGAAACCAATATTATTAAGAAACCTGCTTTATTCGATTCCTTTCCCGATTCCGATTTACTCGATTACGGCAACGAGCCTAATCACCCTAGGGCAGACAGTAATACATGTTGCGGGCCGTCCAGTTATTTTTTTTTCTTTTTTTTTTTTTTCATATAAGTCAACGCCCTGGCCGCGCTCAGTGCACTCGTTCCCGTCAGATCACGAAAGTTAAGCAGCGCCGGGCACGGATAATACTTGGATGGGTGATCGCCTCGGACTCCGTGTGGCGTTGGCGAAACGCGCTGGATCCGCCGCGCCTCCCGGTGGGGTTCGGACTGCCTGGCACGGGGGCTTCGGCGACGAAGGGCGGTGTGACATGGCCATCAGCGGTGGTATTGAGCGCAAGGGTGTCGCTTGCACCGGTTCCCAGACCTCTCTCGATCGCAGCCTGGACGGTCATCGAGGAGATTTTAGTCGGTTGGAGTCCGACACTACCACGCCGCTTTCCCCAGAAGCGGCCTAGCGTCCGTGCGGATTTCCTCCACGTAAATATATATATAAAAAAAAAGTTATTTTTCATGTAGTTTATGACTCACTGCTGATCGATCAAGACGGAATCTTAGAACCCGAATTTTTCGCAGGATGTAAAGCTCGTCTGGATTATGAGCGAAAGCACATTAAGTGGGGAGACATTTATATTCCCTTCGATACAAGAGAAAAGATAATCGTGCCGAAACGGAACCATGTTCGGTACCATGTTCAATCAACATTGCAAATCCGGAGTTAAACGAGGGTTTTATCCCAAAAATCGAGCCAATTAAGGGAGTCTATTTTGGTAATGCAATTGTGAGGAACCATAAGGGTCGTCTCTTAAATACCACATCGAGAAATTACGAATTTACCATACGTACAATGGTAATTAAAGAATTTGAAAACCTCACCTCGCTCCATAGCATGTCGTGCAATGTGATTTCGAAATCTAAAGAAACTAAGTTCGACAAAATAATTGAATTACTACGACTCGAACACTTGAACAAAGAGGAGAGAAAAAACGTCGAAGAATTAATTCGGAGGAATCAAGATAGATTTCATATTCCAGCAGATACGCTGGAAGGAACTGAAATTCTAGAGCACCGAATAATTACAACGGATGATATATTAATCAATATTAAACAGTATCGTTACCGACCTCGAGAAGAGATAAATCGTCAAATTCAAGAATTACTGAACACTGATATGGTAGAACCATCGACATCTCCGTTATGGATTGTGCCAAAGAAGCCAGACTCACAAGGAAACAAACGTTGAAGATTAGTTATTGATTATAGGAAGCTTAATGATAAAACGATCGGCGATGCTTATCCGCTTCCCAACATCACAGAAATATTGGATCAATTAGGAAGTGCAAAATATTTTTCCACGTTTGATTTGGCATCAGGCTTCCACCAGATCCGAATGGCACAGGAGAATGCCCACAAACCGGCATTTTCAACACCTTATAGACACTTTCAATTCAAAAGAATGCCGATTAAAAAATGCCCCAGCAACATTTCAACTCTTGATGAACTCGGTGCTATCAGGATTGCAAGGAGTAGAACTATTCGTCTATCTGGACGACATAGTACTTTATTCAAGATCTCTTCATGAACATGAAAGTAAATTTAACAAGTTAACGGAAAGATTAAGGCAAGCCAGGTTACGATTACAGTCTGACAAATGCGAATTCGTGCAACACGAAGTAAGTTATTTGGGACATATAATCAGTGAAGATGGTGTAAAACCAGATCCAAAGAAAATCGAGGCGGTATCGAAATTTCCACGACTAAAGAAAGCAAAGAATATCAAGCAATTTCTGGGACTAGCAGGATATTACAGAAGATTTATACCTAATTTCTCCAAAATAGCAAAACCATTAACGCAACTATTGAAAAAAGACATCACCTTTAAATGGTCGGAAAATCAAGAAAATGCATTTAACAATTTAAAAACAGCATTAACAACAAAACCTATTCTGCAATATCCAGACTTTTCCCATCATTCAATCTCACGACAGACGCATCAGGATACGCAATAGGCGGAGTATTGAGATAGGGACCGATTAGAAAGGATTTGCCAATCTTGTACGCCTCCAGATTACTAAACTCTGCCGAACGAAACTATTCCACCATAAAAAAAAAAGTGTCTAGCAATCGTCTACTGCGCGATGCATTTCAGACCATACCTATATGGTAGAAAATTTACTATAGTAACGGACCACAAACCTTTAGTATGGATGAATTCCATTAAGGATCCCACATCGAGAATTTGAAAATGGAAACTGAAATTATCAGACTTCGAGTTCGATATCCAATACAAAGAAGGTCGAACAAATGCAAACGCAGATGCATTGACTAGAAACTCCCAGTATGTGCCTGCCAATCAGCAAACGAGAAGAAGACTCGCCAGATCGATATCCACATTTAAAAAGATTTCATTTGGATACCTCAACCGAGGACTCTCCCATATTTCATGTTAAACCACGCGAATTGTCGCAATACGATAAACCAGGAAAGCAAGGGAAAACTACTCGAAAGTATCTCACCATAGAAGAAACACCCGTAAGATATTTTGACCAAGCACTAGCAGAAGTCGATGTAAACATATGAGGAAGTAGCCGATCGAGAAATAGAGGACATCGATAGAACAAATGAAGAAGAGCCTTCTATGGCAGACTCTGAACCAATTCAGCAACGAAGAGAAGACGCGAGACCTACGGTACTTTCGGAATTAAAAATTTTGGGAACGCGAGACTCACTTAAGAGAGAGAATGATCATAAAGTAATATTCGTCAATATACAGGGCACTCCGATGGATAAAGCAGCCTTAGAAATGAAGAAAGCAGGGAAACTACCCCATTATAAAGATCTAATGTTGGAAAGAGCAACATTGAATCAAGACTCCGGAAAATACATCGTATCCCCACCCGTAAAGGAAACATTCCTATAACAACAGAAAATTTACTAAATTCATTGAGATCCTTACTGGACGTAGTAAACGAAAAACAATTAACGTCCTTTAACATTAGTAAAGGAAATTTGAAAGAGATACCCTGGCGGCACACAATCAGGAAATTGAAAGAAGTATTTATGGAAAAAACCATAACTATCACCATCTGCACTAGGGAAATAATCACACCACCCGTTGAAATGCGAAATAATATAATACGAGAGAAACACGAATCATCCGCAACGGGACACAAAAAAGTAACAAAGACTTATCAAAGAATACGACAACATTATTATTGGGAAAACATGAAAAAAGAGATCCAGGAATACGTGAGAACATATAGAGAATGCCACTTAAAGAAATTAACAAGAATAAAGACGAAACAACCGATGGTGCTCACAGACATACCAGGTAAAGCTTTCACAAAATTAGTATGGATATCGTCGGTCCATTGCCAAAGACACAAAAGAGAAATGAATATATATTTCGGAGATGAGAGAATACCGGAGACCTTCCCTCTGGAACTTCGGAAAATCCGTAAAATTGTAATTAAAGTTTACAGTTGTAATTAAGCGATTTGCCATCATTGTACTTGTTTGCGATTTGTTCTCTTTCGACGGTTGGGCGACACGTGTTGTTTTCGGACTTCACTGGGCACTAGAGACACGTCTGCACGCTTCGGCACTCAACAGCGAACTGTCTAACAAAAGTACGGAGTAATTCTATAGCTCTCCTTAAAAGAAATATTTGTAGCGGCACGCAACAGTAAACATTCCAACGGTTTCTGTCCCGTGGTTCGCCACACGCAGATCCTATTCTTCGGATATGATGGTTACCAGATGCCGACGCGTCACCACAGTACGTGATCAGCTAGCCCGAGGGTCGTTATATACACTAAGGGCTAGTTACCTAAAGTCCTTCAAACAGACAACCAGCCT
>NT_179537.1:0-2872 GCF_000188095.3 Bombus impatiens | reverse complement strand
ATTAGCAGCAACGCCAATTTCCCTTACTTTCTGAACGAAGGCTTTTCTCGACGAATCCAATGATCTCGCGTCCTTAGACACACCCCAATATAGTTTTCCTCTGTAGCATCATGACACGGGAAATCATTCCTTCTTACGAACCCATCGACGAATAGAGTAACACCTTACGATCAGTGAATATTACGCGTCCGATTTAGATTTTGTGAGCACTTTCATCTATCATCCCGTCGACCGCGGACTCGTTATTGAACCTAGGATCATTATTAGTTTCTCGAATATCTAATTACCACGATTACTTGTCCAGTTCTATGATAATCGTATTTGCACTAGTCAATGTCTTCTCTATTGCATAACGACAACGCGTAATCCAAGCGAAGATTCGTTTCACGCCCCTAACCCTAATTCTAATTTAAACCCGACATATAAAATGCGTTAATTTAATAAAGTAAACAAAGATATTTGAAGAGATTAAAAAGAGAAAAGTACCTTATAAATCAATAAGGTGTCACGTCCTGCGCTGCGCACGCGCCGTAACGTAAACTAAAACTACTAATAGCGCGAGTGACCGTTCCAATTTGAAATTTAAATAAATTTTAACAATTTGTATAGAAACCAAATTCGAGCCTCACAACCCCTACGGAATAACCCGTCACATGACGACCCCTCCACGGTAAACCTAAATATAAATAAGCGTAGCGACATAGAAAAGGAGAGATAATTCCTTAGTTCAGAGTAGTTAATTCCTCAGTTACGTGTGATTAGTTCCCAGTTCTTGTTAATCGACGTGTTTGCATTTGTCAATTCGTAAATTATTGAAAATCTATCAAATTAAAATCTTGTAATTAATAAGAGTGAAAACGTATTGCGAACGATTGTAACTTCGAGTATTTGAAATTTCAACGACAATTCTGTCAATATCCAATTAGGATACGAATAAACATTTTTTTGTGAAGCATATTTGTCTAATAATATAATAGGATTAAGCGAACAAGTATTTTCACCAATTTTAATCCTCTCCCGTGCCAGTACTCCTGCGCGTAGCAGGTTAGCCAAAACGTGGAGTTTAATTGCCAATCGCATTAAATAACAGACAACACTACAATTTAATCTGAATTCAAAAATTAATGGCAACACAACCAAAACGAGCCAAACAAAATGTAACAACTTGTACACTGTTAATTATCATAGAAAGAAATGTAAATGCAGGAATTCCACAGGGATTAGTTATGGGATTAGTTAGTTCCATTTTTGTAGAACATAGTATCCAACGGTCAGCTAAAAGAAATGGATAGATTAACCTTAAGTACATTAATATAAAAAAAAAGAAAAAATATTAAATATTTATAACAATATTAAAATTAAAATAAAAGAAGCAATGATAATGGTCAATAATTGATGTTCGACAACAGACTTACAGATGGCCAATAAAAAAGAAAAACTGAGACCATTTTACTTACAGGTACGTGAATACCGAAGATAATAAATATTAAGATTGACAATTATAACCTGAGAAAATAAAAAGAAAAGAATGTTATAAAATACTTTGGAATAGAAATTGATAATAATAGGAAATTCACTTTCGAAAAGGTATACATAAAAGCCGACACAGTTATGAGAAGCTTACTACGAAATTGAAATGAATACGTACAGAGTATTGAAGCAGATACTACTGGAACAGTTAAGAAGGCAATAGGAAACTGAAAAACCAAGAAAAAATTAGTGACATTATAACAAATAACTCAACATGGATGCAGCGGTCTTTGCAAAGAAGAAAAAGGACAGACTATTTTACTATATGGATACTTACTTACGATATATGGCATTTCTTTTTTACTCTTACAGATCTAGGATAAATAAAGGTAGTCATAATAAATGTTGACAATGTAATGAAGAACCAGATGATGCCAAACATGCACTGTATAAATGTTCTATGTCTTCGAGAATAAAGTCGGAGAAGCTACAAACAGTAATAAATATAGTGAACAAAGTTTTAACTAATAAGATATGGACTAGCTTCAAACTGCATTATGAAGTAACAACCAATTAATAAGAAAAATAAAAATGGCCAATAAGTATAGAAAGAGGTTAGAAATTAATCAAGATAGATTAACCAAATATCGACAACATAAATGACTGGAATAAGAGAATAATATATTATATTAACCTATATAATACTATTATACTAAATTTGATATATAGAAATTAATATTATAATACACAATAGTAGTTGTTGACACAATACATTATAAATATATCAAATTAAATAAATTAAATGGCAATATTAATACTTACAGATGTAGGATAAATAAAAGTACTCAAATAAGTGTTAAGAGTATAACGAAGAACCAGACGATGCAAAACATGCGCTGTAAATGTTCTAAACAAGTGACGCAGCATTGGAGAAATAGAATTGGAGGAACTATAAACAATAATAATTCAATAAACAAGCTCTATCTAATAATATATATACATTAGCTCCAAAATTATACCATGCAAATACGAAATAACAGCAAATCACAAGTATGAAGTAACGACGAACTAATAAGGAAAAAATAGAAACAACCAATAAATACAGAAATAGGTTAGAAATTAATCAAGGCAGATTATCTGAGTATTAACGATAAACATGATTAAAATAAGAGATTATTATATTATATTGAGCGATTATAGTATTATTATATTAAATCTGGTATAAAGAAATAGGGTTATACTACACAATAGAGACAAGTGATACAATACACTATGCACATATTAAATTAAACCAATTAAACAAAAGCTATATAAATATAAACCACTCAAAACCAAGCAGTGAAACAGTGCCATTAATAATTTATAGATTTCAACAGCAATGCAATCCACAAGGTATTATATT
>NT_179536.1:0-222 GCF_000188095.3 Bombus impatiens | reverse complement strand
GTAATACGTTATAACGTCATACCGTATAATGTAATACGTTATAACGTTATACCATATAACCTAATACATTATAACGGTATACCATATAATGTAGTACGTTATAACGTCATGCCATGTAACATAATACGTTATAACGTCATACCATATATCGTAGTACGTTATAACGTCATACCATATAACGTAATACGTAATAACGTTGTCCCATATAACGTAATACGTTAT
>NT_179535.1:0-4065 GCF_000188095.3 Bombus impatiens | reverse complement strand
ACTAGAGCTGCTGCACAAACAGAAGCTTCGGAAAATGCAAACATTGCGGAGAAAGCGATTGCTCATAAATTAGCACGATAGTCGCTTGTAAAAGCCAAAAAAATTCTATTAGCAAAACAGAATAAGGACGTCGATTGTTGACGACTTGGCGAGTCTTGTTGGTTTATGAGGGGATATGTTTGGAAGGTTTACTGCGAGATATTATGACGATCGGCTACGAAAAAGGGCATTCTTAAGTTAAAAATAAGGATAAAGTTAATAAAGGAAAGAAAATTACGACACAGTGGTTTCGGAGCCCCCAGGCCCTGTCGGCGACTGGAGTAGCGTCCCAGGCTCGACCCGACGGTCATCATACGACTGGACGAACGACGAGAGATTTAACGAAGAATATCGTTGTAGCTGTTATACATGCGTGTAAAATTAACAAATACGAGTAGTTTTACTGTAACGTTATTACATACTTCCTGATAACTTCCCGTTATTTATACCATGAGAAAGAATGAACGAGGAACTCTTATCTCGAACGTGGATCTATTTGTCGATAATGCATGCTTGTAATACTCGAGTGTCGTTCATACAGTGTAAATATACGTGCAGATACGTAAACCTTTTATGACTTTTGTATCAAAGGCAGACATGCTATAATACTCGCAAGTGAAATATAATTCTACGAAAGAAAATGGAGAAAAAGAGTTTCTTTGGCAGTATGTTCTTCCTTGTTCATTACAAGTTTCCACTTTGTTGTGCTCCTGTTACATTATAATCCTGCTAGATTCACGCGCGTAAAATTTCACTCTGTTGTACTATATCGCATCATCACCATCTGCCGAACATCTGTGAGAAACGCGGTGTACTTTGTCTAAAAGCGAGGAAACGTCTAATTTAACAAATAGGATTTTCATCAACCGCGAGAAGGACATATACGATGTAAAGGAGGCTGTAATGGCGTCCTAGGTCTTACGGTGGTTATCACGATGCCGGAAGTAGCGTCGAGCAGACACGTCAAGGGGGAATCAGAATCGCTATTGGGGAAACCATCACGAACATTTGTTGTTTGCGTCATCAAAATTCTATCTTCTGAGATATTTTTCGCGTTTCCGAGGTCATCGCCACTGTCCTCATCTTTGCTTTACGACGTATAATATCTCGATTTTGCGGTAGTTAGAAATTTGTATTAATTGGGAGAACCTTGCAAAAGTACGCAGATCTGCTACGATAGTTAGATAGAGAGTATCGGCAGAGATCTGTTCCTTTATCGTGAAACTCTCTCGGACAACTTAAATATTATAGATATCGGTTCTCGCAGCCAACCATTCCGTAATAAACGTAGATCGTCCAAGAAATTTGTGAATTATCATCCGTTAATTTCGCGCACTTTTGCTTTATTTTAGCTACGTGGGAACCTATTGGTGCGCAAATTTTAATCCGTCTCCTCTGTGCTAAATATCGTTCACGCATAGAATCAAAGTTACATAAAACCGCGTACAATTGCATCAGGGAATTTCTAATAATTTTCCGGTTTCGCAAGACGAAAACAGGCTCACGAATAATCCCTCTGTCCTGGCTATCGAATGTACCGCAAGCACGTAGTTTCAAGCAAGTCCGTTCTCTAGAAAATGCTAAACAATTTAAGGCCGACGGTCGAGTCAACGGTGCGACAGTCGAGTCGGAAAGATCAGAAAGACAAATCGTCATAGTTTGAACAGACCGGGGAGCAGAAACGCACTTCCATGATCATTTGTATCGTTGTTCGTAAGCTGTTGATTTTTCTTTTTCTGTGACGCTGCTATACCCTACGCTCTATGCTCTATACCGTTCTTTTGCCCGCTATTTGCGTTGTACGCGAATTTTTTATCACTAGTAGATTGCGAAAAGGTCGAAGCCGCGGTTGTGACCGCCCGCAATAAATATTTTACGTTCTCGCTCGAGTTTTACTTTATTTCAAGGACAGTCAAGTTAAGCTATTGCTCAGCTTCTCCTTTTATATCACGAATTTTACGTAACAATGCGTAAGTTAAGGCAGATGTAGGTCGTAAGACAAAGGAAAGTGTAAATAAATAAGACAAGGTGTATTTAAAAATAATAAGTTATTTATTATAATTTATTTAATATGTATACAGGCCATTCGTATTATAGTGGCGATAGCTTGCGTTAAATTAACAATGATAGTTGAATGATCGAATGAAAATGATCAAAGAAGAGACGAAGCGAATTAAAAACTATAGTTGCAAATCAAATCGCGCTCATACGCAAAATTATAAAATACGACAGTATTAAATTAATCGATGAAGTAAGAGTAGAACTTGACGAATATATGATGAATACCACTAAAGAGAGACTACTAACAGATTCCATTCGATGAAATATTCAACGCTATAAATATGTACTGTTGATCGAAAATTATAAGAAAGCATTAGGACATCACCTGTATAACACAGCAATAGAAACGAAATACAAAAATTATTAATTCATTCTAGATATATCAAGGCTAACTGTATTCGCTGTCACAAGTAAAGTTTTCTTTAAAATAATTGTACCTTTGCTAACAGATTCGGCATGGGATATAGTGCGAGTATACCTCATACCAACCAAAAGAGGCCATGCATTTCTGACACCGGTAGTTGAACATCCAATATTTTTTACACAACAATATACATACATGAGCGTTGATAATGAATACCTCGATCAAAATTCTAATATAGAAATAGGAATTACAATGTGCAAACAAACACAAGCCATACACGATAAGAAATCCATTCACCATTCTGCGTCAGAAGTCATCAACTTTTGCAGAAAGATAGATATTTGTAAATTTGCTGTTTGCAAAATCGAAGACATGACTTTTTGTCGTTATTTCTATACTCAGAGGTAAGATGACAATAGTTATTATTTTATTGAATGGATAAATCTATCACACCGTTCTGAGCCAAAAAACCGTTATTGCACGCGCTTACAAAAACTAGGGATAAAAACAAAAAGGCATCTTAAGCCTATCGATTAAATCAATCGAATGTAACTAGGATCATGCTTTAGTTACTATTTCTTATAACTAACGCATCTGCATATGGACGGCGAGCACGAACTCACGTTGTCATTTTCAACACCCCCTCTCATCGGAATTCGAATGCTCGGCAAACCAATGGTCATTATGTGAGCACTTGGCTTGACCAAGCTTTTCGTTAGTAAATTAATATATAGTGAATTCCAATGATTCCTTTTTGGAAAATCTTACGAATATATTGATGGCGGATGTCTATATGTTTCGTGCGACCATGGAATACTGGATTTTGGACTAATTTGGCTGTATTCAGGTTGTCACAATATATTTCGGTTGCTCTTTCTTCAGCCATCATATCAAACTTGCATAGAAATCGTCGCAAGTATACGGCTTCTCTAGTGGCTTCTGTTAGCGCCATGTATTCTACTTCGGGGCTGGAAATTGCTACACTTTTTTGCTTTCTAGATTCCCATGACATAGCACCATTCGATAGTTTGAATATGAAGCCAGTTCTGGATTTTCTATCATCAACATCACACCCGCCGCCCCCGCCAGTCGGAGTCGACATATCCTGTTATATCATCACCAATATCCCTGAAACACAGACCAATGTTAGACGTTCCCTTAAGGTAACTGTTTCGCGGAGAGACGCGGTCGCGAGATAGCACGTCAACGAGAGTTGTAAGTTCCCGTTACGATTAAATAATCGACGCCACGAACTGATCGATCCCCTTATTTCGATTATGATAATAAGGGTAGTTCAATGAAATTCCACGGAATTAACACAAATAATGTTTATTTCAACAACTGATTAACTAGACAGATATAAATGGAACAAAAAAAAAACGTAACTGCGTTTGGTTGATAAGTAATGCGCGATATATGAGATGTGTTGACGGTTCGACTTCTCGAAAAGTTCTGAACGCCTTTCGATTTTTTTTTTCGTTTCTTCTGGAAGGCGACCCCCATGTCACGACCGGCATACTTCAAATCGGACGGATTGACGATAGAGATAAAGATGTGGCGGCAGTCGACGACAATGTATATCGCTAAAGTGCCTAATGAAC
>NT_179534.1:0-3763 GCF_000188095.3 Bombus impatiens | reverse complement strand
TCGATTGTTATAATCGTAACGGAAATTTACGACTCCCGTTGACGTCTGCGACTGCGTCTCCCCGCGATTAGTCAAAATAACAGACTATTATTATAATTAAAAGCTATTACTTATAATTCCCAGTGAGAATTAATTATAAAATTCTTCCAAATAAAAAAGAAAGAAAAAAGCTTCTTAAGTGTCAGATTTTAAAAAGAGTACCGCACCGCATCGCACATTGGTGGTGCTTGGGAGGCACACTTGGAGCGTTAAGTGTTAAGAGGAGATATAAATTTGTAAAATTATCAAATTCAGAAATATTATTCAGAAAAACTTCAATAACTTTGACATTTTTTAGGAAAAAACACGTTTTGCAACACACGTTTAATTCTTTATTAGGTGCCAAACGGAAATGAAAAAGTTATCAATGTACAATGGAAGCTACCCACATTAAAAAGGAGAGCATGCACGCGCTAGCCTCCGCGGTACATCTCACGAACGCACGGTAGTGGGGATGTCGCTGGGCAACGGAGGGAAGAATCCGTTCGATCAATCACTTTATCTGTATGCGATTAATATCGTTGTATTCCAACAAAAATTCATGTATTGCAGAAAGATGACATAAATGATAATAAATTCTAATGTAAATTAAAAAACAGTGTTTGCAACATCGTCACTTAATTTGCGAAATTGATTACTGTGACTTCTGAACGGCTAATAGAACAGCCAACCTTTAATATGCATATCCACATATACCATGTATAACTAATTTGACTTAAATCAATCTAATGAAAATAAGTATATGTAATTGCGCTCCTGTCCTAATAAATGTATTTCATAATTTTACAAAAAATATATTGCAGAAATAAATAAAAAGTTTGAGATACCAATCAATTCGATGAATATAATAGCATTAGTGTAAAAAATAAAGTTGTATAAATGTTTAGAGATTTATACAAATTCTGTATAAATAATATATAAGTAAATTACTCATTGTTTCTTTTTGCTTTTTTTTGCGTTATGTTATGTAAAATTGAAAAGTTTGCAGTAATAGTGACACAATTCTTACTAAATAATAAGCAACAGTGTTAAGAAATAATATCTATTGAATAAGACCTCGGATCAACGAAAATGAATTACACAACTTTTTCAAGTTGAAATACTTTTTGTGGTAAAGACTATACCAAATTAGATACTCCTTCGCGATCCTTATCACGTAGGATATCAACCGTAAGGTAATTTACATAATTTATATAATAATAATTTAATTTACATTAAAGTTAATTCACATTAAATTATTCTTATATAAATTATTATTATTTTATTATTCTTATTGCTTAGTCCGTGCCTTTCGGCTTTGGACGAACTTTCGGTTTTACATCTCCTATATCTATTTCCCTTCTTATATGTCTACCTCCCCTCTTATCCGCTCTATTCTATTTCACTCCCTTAATTATTCTATCTCTAAAAACTAAAACTAGAAACTTCAAATTAGCAACTAATGACTAAAAACTATTGCAACTTCGGACTTTAGCCTCCTTGCTGTGCATCCTTCCTGCCTTTTTCCCTTCTCTTCTCTATTATTGCTTTTAGTTCTGTTGAACCTTTTCCAGTCTCATTTAGTGTTTTTCCTATGTCCTTTGATCCTCCCGTTATTTCACATTCTTCTATTACATGTCTCAGGTCTTCTTTCCTTCTACATAGTCTGCATCTTTTTTCTCCCTCTTCTTTCCAGTATTCCCCTGCTTTGGTCTCGTTCCCACATGTGAATCTTGCCTTCTATACTTCCACTTCATCCTCCTTTCTAAGTACTTTGGTAATTCTTCTTTGGCGATATTTCTGTAATGTATATTATATTTGGCGACGGGATGATAGATGAACGTACTCACAAAATCTAAGTCGGACGCGTAATATTCACTTGTCGTAAAGGGTTACTCCTTTCATCGATGAGATCGCGAGCGAGAATGCCTTTCCCGTCCCGATGATGCCACAGAGGAAAACTATATTGGGGTGTGTCTAAGGACACGAGATCATCGGATTCGTCGGGGATAGCCTTCGTTCGGAAAATAAGAGAAATTGACGTTGCTGCTAATTGGTCAATCTCCATATCGGTAGTTAGAAAAAGGAGCTAGCCGCCCTCGAGGGAAACTTGCTAGTGGGAGACGCCGTTCGTTGAAAAAATAGGTCTCCCCTATCTTCCCGTAGTTGGGACAAAGACTGTTTGTCTGTTTAAAGGACTTTAGGTAACTAGATCTTAGTGTTTATAACGGCCCTCGGGCTAGCTGATCACGTATTGTGGAGACGCGTCGGCATCTGGTAACCATCATGTCCGAAGAATAGGATCTGCGTGTGGCGAGCCACGGGACAGAAACCGTTGGAATGTTTACTGTCGCGTGTCGCTACAGATATATCTTTTAAGGAGAGCTATAGAATTACTCCGTACCTTTGTTAGACAAAGCGTTCATCCCGTGACCGCGGCTACGTTCGGCGACTGACTGTCGTCTCGAGCCCAAGCTCATTATCACAACTCTGGAACAATTACAATCGGATTGAATAACTACAATTGTTCAATTACAGCTATAGTAGACTCTAGGTTACAATGTTGCGGGATTATCCAAAATTCCAAAGGCTCCGGTGTTCTTTCATCTCCGATATATATGTCCACCTCCCCTCTTATCCATTCTATTATATTGCACTCTCTTAATTATTCTATTTCTACGAACTAAATACTAGAAACTACAAATTAATAACTAATGACTAATAACTATTGCAGCTTTGGTCTTTAGCCTCCTTGCTGTGCATCCTTCCTGCCTTTTTCCCTTCTCTTCTCTATTATTGCTTTTAGTTCTGTTGAACCTTTTCCAGTCTCATTTAGTGTTTTTCCTATGTCCTTTGATCCTCCCGTTATTTCACATTCTTCTATTACATGTCTCAGGTCTTCTTTCCTTCTACATAGTCTGCATCTTTTTTCTCCCTCTTCTTTCCAGTATTCCCCTGCTTTGGTCTCGTTCCCACATGTGAATCTTGCCTTCTATACTTCCACTTCATCCTCCTTTCTACGTACTTTGGTAATTCTTCTTTGGCGATATTTCTGTAATGTATATTATATTTGGATTCCCTCATCCTTTCCCCCCTCTCTTCTGCTTCTCTCTTTCTTCTTTCTTCTATAATTTGGTCTACTGTCATCCTTGTCTGCTCCTCTCTTGCTTCTATCTGCGTCCCTCCATATCTCACCTCTTCTAGTCCCTCCTTTCCCTTTCTTGCTCTTTTCCCTTCTTGGCCATTTCCCCAATTTCTCTCTCTTTCCTTTATACACTCCTTTACTCTTTTTTAGTTCCTTTTTCATTCTAGGGCTTTATCTTCATACCTTGCTGCTCTTTTTAATGCCTTTTCTTTGATTTCTATTAGCTTGGATTCTTCTATCGATATATAATTTGGTGCTGTCATACCTAATATCCGTTTTATATATCTTCTTTGTATTCTATTCAGTCTTTCTTCCATATCCCAGCCCCATACCTCTGCGCCAAACATCTTCATTCTCCTCTCGTAGTCCTGTTTGAATATTCTTTCTCCCAGGCTCCATGTTTTCTTCGTTGCTATTGTTGCTCTCTTTTTCCTGTCTTGTATGTGTTTCTCATCACTGCGGTTTTTCTCTAGCATGTACCCTAGGTATCTTATCTCGTCCACTTCTTCTAATTCTTGCTCTCCCCATTTCCATTTTCTTTGTCTCCTTTTAATCCTTCTTTTTTCGAAAACTACTATCTTGGTCTTTTCCGTGCTCAGT
>NT_179533.1:0-438 GCF_000188095.3 Bombus impatiens | reverse complement strand
ACGTTATAAAGTATTACGTTATATGGAATTACGTTATAACGTATTACGTTATATCGTTTGACTTTATAACGTGTTACGTTATATGGGACGATGTTATGAGCCATTACGTTATATGTTATAACGTTATAACGTATTACGTTATATGTATATTTTATGTATACGCATCTATACGTTATATTCTATGACTTTATAACGTAATACGTTATATGGTATGACGTTATAACGTAATAGGTTATATGGTATGACGTTATAACGTATTACGTTATATGGGATGACGTTATTACGTATTACGTTATATGGGACGACGTTATAACGTGTTACGTCATATGGAAAGACGTTATAGCGTATTACGTTATATCGTTTGAAGTTATAACGTATTACCTTGTATGGGGCGACGTTATATCGTATTACATTATATGGGACGACGTTATAACGTAT
>NT_179532.1:0-324 GCF_000188095.3 Bombus impatiens | reverse complement strand
AGGTTGGTGGATTAGGAAGGGTCTTAGCCGCCCTCGATAGAAAGTTGTTAGTGGGAAGCATCGTACGTGAGAAAAACTAACTTTCCCGTGTCAAGCCATAGTAGACAATAATCTTTAGAAAATGATTTAGAAACAAAGATATTTGTTCGGTCTGAAGGACCTTAGCTAGCAAATTACTGAGATTTATGATGGGTCCTTAAGATTATTAAGGGTACGCAGTAAGGATGAGCGGACATCTGGTTCCCGTCTGGTCCGCGGTATGTGGCTTGGCTAGGTAGAGTGCGCGCGCATGTGTATGTATGCACATATTTGCCATGTTCGTAT
>NT_179531.1:0-704 GCF_000188095.3 Bombus impatiens | reverse complement strand
GATGCTGCAGCCGCCAGCCCTTGCACGCGCCGAAGAAACACAGGTAACCACAAAAACAGGGCTCTTCTTCGCCTGTTGTGTCCATGTGCCTTTTTCCTTGATCAGTTATTTCTGTGTTTACATCGAGCTCGGTTAGTGCTTCGTCAGAATATTTTATGGGCGTTTCTTCCAGTGTAAGATGCTTTCGAGTAAAAACTTTTCCTTGTTTTGTAAGATCAGTGGATTGAGGCAAGACGCGTGGTTTAGCTTCGAATATGGGAGAGTCTTCCGTTGACGTATCTATTTCGAATCTTTTTGAGAAAGGATAGCGAATCGGTGAAACTTCCTCTCTCTTTCTGATTGATAGACAAACTTCCGGAGGATTCCTAGATAATGCGTCTGCGTTTACGTTCGCCCTGCCTTCTTTGTATACAATATCAAATTCAAAGTCCGATAATTTCCATTTCCAAATTCTCGAAGTAGGGTCCTTGATAGAATGCATCCACACTAAATGTTTATGATCGGTTACGATAGTAAACTTTCTTCCGTAAAGATACGGTCGGAAGTGCATTGCGCTGTAAACAATTGCCACACACCCTTTTTCTATGGTAGAGTAGTTTTGTTCGGCGGAATTTAATAGTCTTGAGGCATATGCAATCGGTAAATCTTTTCCGATTCGCCCTTGACTCAGTACACCGCTTATTGCATATACTGATGCGTCTGTA
>NT_179530.1:0-213 GCF_000188095.3 Bombus impatiens | reverse complement strand
ATTTATAGTTAATAAATTAATAAATAAAATAATTTATTATGAATTTTATTTTGAGAAAGGATTATTAGAAAAATTTACTGGAAAAATTATAATTTATATTTGTAATTTATTAGAAACAAATTTTGTAATTAAAATTTCTTATTTATTGTTAATGTATTTTTATTTATTAATATTAATAATATTGATTTAATTATATATATATATATATATATA
>NT_179529.1:0-633 GCF_000188095.3 Bombus impatiens | reverse complement strand
AGCCTATTTCCCTCACTCCCTTAGCCAAAATCGTCACGAACAAATCCAATGGTCCCGTGCGTTAGACACGCCCATCACGAGCTTTCCAGCATCGTAACTGTAACTTACTGCTCCTACGACCTCAGGAGAGTCAAGTCAAACTTCTTCTACACCGTTGGAAGAGTCAACTACTTTTTCTACGCCGCTAGAAAACTCACCAACTAAGTCCAAATCTAACGCCTAATCACGAACACTCACTTCCTCTACTAAGTATTCTCTAGTGCTACGTCCACTAACATACGAAGTGCAATGAAAAGAGCCTTGCTCTAGCGTGCATATCTATCTTACCTTCGGGCAACAAGTTGTCATCTAGGAATTATATCTACTCAACAGTGTAACTTAAGTGTTGAAAATAAATATAATATAATTCTGTGAATCACAGTGTTATACTAACTCAACCACCCCTATTATCCTATATCCTATCTTAATGGAAATCAGGAGATCGATCAACTCGTGGTGTCGATTGCTATAATCGTAACAGGAATTTACGACTCCCGTTGACGTCTCTCCTCGCGAGTGCGACTCCCCGCGATTGGTCGAAAAAACGCTAGTTGTTAGTATGTTAGCCGTGTATAGTGTGTATAGTATTGGTCC
>NT_179528.1:0-366 GCF_000188095.3 Bombus impatiens | reverse complement strand
TAATAACCTAGTTTTTCACCTGTTTTTGCATCTATTGCGTCATTATAGGCTTCCTTTCTTCCAACTTTACCTTCTCTCAAATGTCCCCTATAATCATTAATCTCTAACGGTACGTTTTTTATAAATTCTTTTTTAAATTCCGTAATCGCTAAAGGCTCCCCTCTCTGCACAAAAAAACTATCTTTATCTGGCTGTTGCAGTAAGGTGATGATAGGATATTTTTTACCATTAGCCACCGATAGCGTAACAATCCCATAGGCGCCGTCAGCACTTTTTTGGGCAATACGCACTGTGCCCTCAAAATCACTTACTTCCTTTTTATATTTTGGAAATTTCATCACAATATACAGTGCCCGCATCGCTTGC
>NT_179527.1:0-477 GCF_000188095.3 Bombus impatiens | reverse complement strand
TTCCTTCCCATTGGAGGTATTTCGACGTTTAAGCGCTCGTTGAACTCTAGTTTACACTGGAAATGGAATACACTACCGTTTAAGTGATGATACAAGCAAAACAGCTCGCAAATCGCTGAGATTTCGTCTATTTTGAAGAAAACTAAAGTGTCATTTCCTTCCCGTTGGAGATATTTCGACGTTTAAGCGCTCGCTGAACTCAATTTTACACTGCAAATGCAAGGCACAACCGTTTAAGTGTCGACACAAGCAATATAGCTCGCAAATCGCGAAGATTTCGTCGATATTGACGAAAACTAACTGTCATTTCTACCCCGTTGGAGACATTTCAACGTTTAAGGGCTCGTTGAACTCCATTTTACACTGCCAATGCAATGCACTACCGTTTAAGCGTCGAAGCAAGTGAAATCGCTCTCAAATCGCGAAGATTTCGTCGATTTCAAAGAAAACTAACTGTCATTTCCGTCCCGTTGGAGG
>NT_179526.1:0-430 GCF_000188095.3 Bombus impatiens | reverse complement strand
CAGACAAGCCAGATCCCAACAACTTCGCCCGGTGGCTTCGACCTTCCTTATCGACCATCCTATAACGACTTTGTCAACCTGGACGAGTTTCCTCACTGGCTCGGTCGGGCCTCGCATCCACACGGATCCAAGATCGTTCCCAGCGGAGCGGACCTCTCCCACTTGGACGTCCTCCGCCTTGCAACCACCTTTCTTCAGCAAAGTGTTCCTGATTTCGTCCTTGGTGACCGAAACGTCTATTCCGACCACAATAGCTTCCGCGACTCGGAAGGGTGCTGCCATGAGGATCTTGCTGGGGTCCTGGATCCAGGTCAGCCGTGCCGCGAGCGCGGCGTCCTTTTTTTTCTTCTTGTCCTCGGAGACTTCCAATACGACGCCCCCGGTCATAGCCTGACGCATCCTTACCGCCTTGATGCCGACCTCGGCCAGA
>NT_179525.1:0-360 GCF_000188095.3 Bombus impatiens | reverse complement strand
AAGGGGATCGCTCGGGCGGCTACTGTAAATATATGATTGTGCATGAGGTTCGCTGGTGCTGAGTGCATTTTGACAGTCACTGTGCTGACATACCGCCGTGTTAACCCAGCTTCCCGAACTATGAATTATGACATTTTATCAAAACGACATCTGCTACGCGCTGATTCGGCAGGAATCAAGAGTATATTAGGCACAGGAGGTTCGATTCAGTGCTCGAATGGTAGCGACGTTAGAAGTGGAGAGACGGTCGGCTAGCTGATGAGATCAAAGGATCACTGACTGTGAGATAGACATTTCTATACGCTATCATTGATAGAATGAAAAAGTGATATTGCAAGAGATTTGAACAACAAATTGTCT
>NT_179524.1:0-362 GCF_000188095.3 Bombus impatiens | reverse complement strand
CAAAATAGCTCGCAAATCGCGATGATTTCGTAGATTTTAACGAAAAGTAGCCGTCATTTCCTTTCCGTTGGAGTTATTTCGACATTAAAGCGCTCGTTGATCTCCATTTTACACTGCAAATGTAAAGCACTACCTTTTAATAGTCGATACATGCAAAATAGCTGGCAAGTCGCGATGATTTCGACAATTCTGACGAAAAGTGGCCGTCATTTCCTTCCCGTTGGCGATATTTCGACGTTAAAGCGCGCCTTTCACTCCATTTTACACTGCAAATGTAAAGCACTACCGCCTAAGCGTCGATACAATCATAATAGATCGCAAATCGCGATGATTTCGTCGATTTTGACGAAATGTAGCCGTCA
>NT_179523.1:0-734 GCF_000188095.3 Bombus impatiens | reverse complement strand
GTAATGCGTTATAACGTCATGCCATATAAAGTATTGAGTTATAACGTTGTACGTTATAACGTCATAAAATATAACGTAATACGTCCTAACGTCTTCTCATATAACGTAGTACTTTATAACGTCATACCATATAACGTAATACGATATAACGTCATACCATATAATGTATAACGTTATAACTTCATACCATATAACGTAATACGTTAGAACGTTGGCCCATATAACGTAATACGTTAGAACGTCGTCCCGTATAACGTAATACGTTATAACGTCATAACATATAATCTAATACGTTATAGCGTCATACCATATAACGTAATACGTTTTAACGTCATCCCATATTACGTAATACGTTATATCTTATTCCAATATAACGTAATGCGTTAAAATGTCGTCCCATATAACGTAATACGTTATAACGTCATCCCATATAACCTAATACGCTATAACGTCATAAAATATAACGCAATACGTTATAACGAGATCCCATATAACGTAATACGTTTTAACGTCATACCATATAACGCAATACGTTATAACATCGTCCCATATAACGTATTACGTTATATCGTTATACCATTTAATGTAATACGTTATAACGTCATACAATATAACGTAATACGTTAAAACGTCATCTCATATAAGTAATACGTTATAACGTCATCCCATATATCGTAAGACGATATCACGTCATACCAAAATCGTAATACGATATAACGTCAAACCATATAACG
>NT_179522.1:0-478 GCF_000188095.3 Bombus impatiens | reverse complement strand
GAAAACTGCAGATGGAAAATGTACGGAAAGTTTGTTCGTTTATGGAACTGTTTTACGTTGAATATGGATTTGGCTGGAGAGACTAAAATTGTATTCCGTATCGTGCTATAGGTTTTCATATAGGTATATTCCTCGTCAAAGAGATAGCCCATGTGAGCTATCTTCAATTTCTCAATGACGTGTGTGTAGTATTTTTTTTTTTTTTTTATTTAAAATTTCACATTCACAATTTGTCCAATTTGGACATTTGGTAGAATTTGTTATCTGTTTGATCATTATGTGGGTGGCTACCCCCAATGGGGTACCATCTTCGTGTTTGTTAAGATATATCCATTGTGAGGTCTGCTGGGTGTTTCCTTTTTAGTCTCCTTTCTATGGTTGTGTTGATCGTTTCCGCTGCCAGCCAGTTCGGGTGCGTTGCTATCCTTTCCCTGTACCTTCTTGCGAATCTGCTAATCTCTTCCTTGATCGCTGGTAT
>NT_179521.1:0-203 GCF_000188095.3 Bombus impatiens | reverse complement strand
CAAATGCAACGCACTGCAGTTTAAGCGTCGAAACAAGCAAAATAGCTCGTAAATCGCGAAGATTTCGTCGATTTTGACGAGAACTAACTGTCACTTCCTTCCCGTTGGAGATATTTCGACGATTAAGCGCACGTTGAACTCCATATCACACCGCCTATGCAATGCACTATCCTTTAAGCGTCGAAACAAGCAAAATAGCTCGC
>NT_179520.1:2679-3182 GCF_000188095.3 Bombus impatiens | reverse complement strand
GTTGTTGTTTTCTTCGAATTCTTTTGTGCCTTTGTCCGATCCATTCGATGTCCTTTATTTGCATAACATAAGTGCCTGCGTGTTTAATGTTTCTTCCGGAAGTCATTTTCCGGACGGCGATACTATGTTGACTCCGTTGAAAATGGGGATTCTTATATTTTCGGACAACCCTAATAATTTTGCAACTCATACTTGTCTAAATATTCTAATATTTATGTTCTTTCTTGCTACAATTTTATAAACCATCAAAGCGTTTACTACGGAAATCCTCAGGAGTAGTCACATGCCAAGTCTTCTGTAGCATTTGACGACTGCATTTGTTTGTTATATGCTCGCTGGAGGCATCGAGAAGGTTCCAATCGCCGTTGCTAGGCAGTTTCTGCCAGAAGTTTGTTGTATACTCTTTGGAAGCATCGAGAAAGATCCAAACGCCGTTGCTAGGCAGTTTCTGTCTGGAGTTTGATTCCTAATACAACGTGTGTCCCATTATATCGACATCTCCA
>NT_179520.1:0-972 GCF_000188095.3 Bombus impatiens | reverse complement strand
CATCTCTAATAACAAGAGATACCTTTATAAACGGAAAAATGACGGGAACAATATCATATGTGCAAACCATAGAAGAGTATACTTGCTTACATAAGTATGTTCTATCTGAAAATGCAAGAAAAGATATAACAGAGAAATCATAGTGTGAATTAGCAAATAAGATAAAATGACCTAGTGAATGCTATAGTTCCTTATTATTAATTATTATGTAGCAAAATATATGTGAAATAACTTTTTAGGATAATTATTATTCACTTCAATTAATTACTTCTAATTCCATTACTTTAGGAGTTGCAAAAAGTGCTGGACGTGTTAGGAGAAAGGATGAATGCAGCTTTAGCTGAGAAACAAAAATGTCAAGACGAAGCTGACGCTACTGCTTTAACAATTGACCTTGCAAATAGATTAGTGAATGGTTTAGCATCCGAAAAAATTCGGTGGACCGAGGAGGTTGAAAGGTCAGATTCTACTATTTCTCATTTACTATTTTTGTATGTTATATATTATTTTTAAAATATTTCACATTAATATAAAAATGATTATTTTCACAGTTAATGATACTTGTCTGACAAATATAGAACGGTATTTATTATTTATGTATATATCATATATGTATTAAAATATACACAAAAATAGATATACATAAAATAAATATACATAAATATGCATGTGTCATATATATGTATAAATATAGATGCTATATAGGGTGAACTAAAAACAGGGTATACCTAACACAGGTAACTTGAATATCTGGGCTGATATTAGTGATACGAAAAATGATAGAGAAATGATAGGAAAAACATCATTTCATGCAAATTATTCTTTCATAGGTGGGCTTGTAGAAGTCATATGAAGATCAACTTTGTTTTTTTAAATGAAATGATATGTTTTCTTACAATCTAGTAGAACGTTTTAACACGCGTAGAATGACCTATGATTTAAGAATATTTACTATCCTTATGACATAAAATT
>NT_179519.1:0-403 GCF_000188095.3 Bombus impatiens | reverse complement strand
CGTATTACGTTATATGGGACGATGTTATAACTTATTACGTTATATGGCATAACGTCATAACGTATTATGTTACGTTATAACGTATTTCGTTATATTGTATGACGTTATAACGTATTACGTTATATGCGATGACGTTATAACGTATCAGGTTATATGGTATGAAGTTATAACGTATTGCGGTATATGTTATGACTTTATAACGTATTACATTATATGGGACGACGTTATAACGTATTACGTTATATGGTATGACGTTTAACGTATTACGTTATACGGGACGGCGTTAACACGTATTACGTTGTATGGGATAACGAAATAACGTATTACGTTTTATGGGACGACGTTATAACGTATTGCGTTGTATGGTAGTTCGTTATAATGTATTACGTTATATGGGATAACG
>NT_179518.1:0-397 GCF_000188095.3 Bombus impatiens | reverse complement strand
CAAAATTTGCGAGTTGTTTTATTGCTGAATTTCCCATCTAATTTCGTTTCGTTGGTTGGTTGTTCGTGTTTCTCGAGATCGGGTCGAATTGGCAGTGGGACAAGCCTTTTGACAGCCCGATCTAAAACGCCCCTTGCCGTCTGAATTGTAGCTGTCCGGATGACACCATCGGCGCCTGGATAAACCTCCATAACTTGGCCCAGAGGCTAATGCGTGGAGGGCACGTTGCCCTTGGAGGGCACGTTGTCCTCTCTGAGGATGACGATTGTGCCCTTTCGGATGCTGTGTCCACCCTTGCTCCATTTATTGCGGCTCGTTAGCTCGCTGAAATACTCCTTATGTCAGCGGTACCAAAAATGCGGTTTAAGCTGTTGGATATGCTGCCATCTGGAGAGTC
>NT_179517.1:0-551 GCF_000188095.3 Bombus impatiens | reverse complement strand
CAAAATTGTGACGTGAATAACGTTATGTGCAAGGCGTTGAGCGTGGAAGAAGAAAATTTCCCTCTTTTTTCAATATGAGCCGCGAACGCGAAGAGACCAGCGTAATTTAATTTTACAAGCTGGAGGTGTACACTTATAATATCCCTCTCAATATGTTCGCTCGAAGCAGACCTGATAAAAAGATCCTTTCAAATCTATTATTGTATTCGATAAAGAAAATTGGTTCCTATATCAAGCAGAGAAAATTGGTTCCTATATCAAGCTGCTTTCACGAATGGATATTGCTACATTACAAGGGTAATTAGGCGTGACAAATCTCAATCACTGGATTACCATAAATGTTAAACGTAAACGTAATATTGATTGTGAATCTTCGATTAAGAAAGCAAGGATGTAAAACCTTCAGATTATTGAAGTTACCTTAACTGATATTGTTTTTAACATATAATCGTATTATATGTTTGTTTGACTTAAAGACCACACGGAAAGAATATCTGTTATAATATAAGTTCGTATCTGTTGATTTTCTTACTTTTCTTTTAGTTACTAAA
>NT_179516.1:0-352 GCF_000188095.3 Bombus impatiens | reverse complement strand
CGGAAAGGTCTTTCTTGTTTGAGTTGGTACGTGTGAAAGTTGGCGTTCAATGTCTTAAACAGTTTGGTGATTGTTCTGTATGCGTCGGAGGTTGTCGGCAGAATTTTTACTTTGTTGTTGTTGATCTTCAAGTTGCAGTCGTCCTTGGAGATATCTCTCTCTAAGGACTTGATCATTGTTTGTATGTCGATGACATCATCCACAAATATTGGTGGGGGAGGGGGGATTCTCTGTGCTTGTTGGTTTGGCGGCTGGTCTGTGATATCCATGGCGTCGTTAGTGGATTGCAATACGGCGAACCTGCCGTGGGTGTTTATTTGTATCGTTGATTGTTCGTTCCGGGTGTCGATCG
>NT_179515.1:0-779 GCF_000188095.3 Bombus impatiens | reverse complement strand
AAATATCTCTATCGGGAAGGAAATGACAGTTAGATTTCGTCAAAATCGACGAATTCCTCGCGATTTACTAGCTATTTTGCTTTTTTCGACGCTTAAACAGTGGTGCATTGCATTTGCAGTGTCAAATGGAGTGATATGAGCGCTTAAACGTCGAAATGTCTCCAACGGGAAGGAAATGACAGTTAGTTTTCTTCAGAATCGACGATATCTCGTTGTCGACAAAATCGACGAAATCGTGGGGTTTTCCGAGCTATTTTGCTTGCTTCGACGCTTAAAGGATAGTGCATTGTGTTTGCGGTGCAAAACGGTGTTCAACGAGCGCTTAAACGTCGAAAATCTCCAACATGAAAGAAATGACAGTCAGTTTTCGTCAAAATCGACGAAATCTTGGGATTTTCCGAGCTAGTTTGCTAGTTTCGACGCGTACATTTGTTTCGACGCTTACATGGTAGTGCATTACATTTGCAGTAAAATGGAGTGAAATGAGCGCTTAAACGTCGAAATATCTCCAACAGGAAGGAAAAGACACATACTTTTCTTTAGAATCGACCAAATCTTGGGGTTTTCCGAGCTATTTTGTTTGTTTCGACTCCTACATGGTAGTGCATTGCATTTGCAGTGTAAAATGGAGAGAAATGAGCGCTTAAACGTCGAAATATCTCCAACGGGAAGGAAATGGCAGTTAGTTTTCTTCAAAATAGACGAATAATTCACGATTTGCGAAATATTTTACTTGTTTCGACGCTTAAACGGTAGTGCATTATATTTGCAGTGTCAAA
>NT_179514.1:0-26905 GCF_000188095.3 Bombus impatiens | reverse complement strand
TTATTAATTCTATATCAAACATTTAATATCGTCTTGTAAAACTTTCTTTCAAAAACTGAATGTAACTTAATTATCAATTTCCTTTTCATTACAGGTATTTTCTTCTAACATACGAATACTTATCAATTTTATCGTGTTTAAACGTTAGTTTTGTTGAGAGAAAGCACGTTTCTCTTTTCGGAAAGCTTTTAAAATATTTCATTAAACAGGTATTGCCGATTTGTTGCAGTTATTGCCTACATATCCCCAAAGTGTCATAATTTTTGCAGATTGGAGATGTACCCCTGTAAGTTTTATCGTCTTATTCTCTCGCAGTCGGTAATCGCTGATCATGAAATTCCTCCGTAAGGATAATTACATTCTATCATAGATAAAATGGGATTTCATTCTCTATAGAAGTTCTAAAAAGTCGGCAGAAAATGGTTGTCGATATAGTCAATTAGAGAAGTGTCAGCGTCTGATTCCTTAGCGATTCTGATAAGGTTAATTAAAAATTTAAGGGAAATTGTCCGCGCGGATCGAACGCTGATACCTATTCTCTAAGCCCGTAGACTCTATGTACTGGATATTTACATATGTACAGGCAGAGGTTTTCTCGAAGTGGGGCCGAGGTTGGGGGTAGACGCGGAAGGGTAGGGTAAAAATTGACGAAGTCTAGGAGGCAAGGGCCAGAAAATGCCCGAAGCGGTGCCTAATGAGCTTCCTGCAGCATCGAGTCGTCGCCTCTACGGCTGCCATTCAGGATCTGTGACACCACGGTGATTCAGAATTCGAGCGAACGAGATCCGAGGGGGAGAGCAGATTCGCAAAGTCTGTGACAATCGGCAGCTAGCGTGGCTATTGTTTCAACGAACCAAGCTGCTACCGAGAGAGACTTTCAAAACGTTTTAATAACCCGTTCTTCCCTCGGATGCTTCTCTGTTTTTCCTTCGCGTTCGTTTCCTCCTTTAGCGAGACCGTAAAGCCAACTCGTGTGGCAAGTAAGACGAGCCAGTAATTATGCGTGTTCGCTCTTGCGGCTGAAAACAACTTTCAAGCTTCTTGCCGAATGCATTTTTCTCAATATTAACACCACCGTCCAAATAACTTCTTAAAAACGATCCATGTGAACAAATTTTCTTCTACAACGTCAAATTCAAATAGTAAACTTTCCCTATTACGCTCTACCGTATATGTGTTTGATGAATATTTTCTTTAACCGAGTATTACATACAATGGCATCGATAGCGACGCAACTTGAATAATTTCCGATTTACTTTTATCATACATTGTGTTTCCATCTTTATCGTGTAAAATGGTACATTTGCAATTGCATCGGTTTTCCGTCAAAGAGCAAAGTTATTACTTGTCGACCTGGCTTTAGTTTTATAACAACATTGCTCATTGTCAGGTGTTTTATGACGTTGCAAATGGCAGGTGTCTTCTTGTGTTCGTATAATATCTTGTAATGACTCACGAAGGTTTCTTTGTAAATTTGAAAAAGCCTCCTCTTTAAACATTACATTTTTTCAATTGTCCCACTATCAATGCCAATCGGCGATATGAACATATGAAATATAAATAAAGACAAATGTTTCGTCACTTTGATAGAATCTTTAACTGTTTATTATGTGTTAAAATAATATTGCTATGCTGTGTGATGTAACTTATGAGAAATCTATGTTTTATTTTGAAACACTTTCCGAAATTGTTGCTCGAAAATTTATAATTGAAAAATTTAATACACACAACTTTTATGTTGAAAAATGGTATCGAAATTTGTGTTGAAATATGTATAAACATTGATTTCTACGGACGAATAAATTTTTTATTCAGGGTCAGTGAAACGTGTCTACAGGAGAATGGGACGAAAGGAACATTTTTGTTCTGATCGAAACTCGACTCTTGCGTTTGCTTTCCCTGTCTTTCACACGATAGGTTTTTACAAAATATTAGTTGAAATATCTATGAAACTAATAGTTTTTCAACAAAAAGTATTTACCTTTTTACTTTCTTCCAGCATAAAATTCAATATTTCCCCATTTTAAAAGTCAACCCAAAAGTTTTATCCTTCCAAGTTGTATGTGCTGATAATTGGGATATATGCTACATATAGCAATTATACATAAATGTGTACATGTTAATTATGTATGTACACATACATTTCATTACTGGTATACAGAACGGTTTAATATAATTTAAATCATAGTAGTATTGTAGGTTTTAATAAACGAGATATTAAAATTCCTGTTGCGAAACCGCATAAGCACGAGGAGATACAGCAGCAACCTTAATGAAATAATATTTCTCTGCAAGAAAAGTCCAACGAAAAAATTAAATTGTCATTTAATTTCATTAAAGCAGCTAACTGTTGGTTATAGAATTGTAAATCTAACGAATGGTGCCAGAAAATACTTAACTTCGATGCAATTAATAAATCTTTTCGTGGCATTGAAAACTTGCGATTAAAAATATATTAATAATATATTAAATGAAAATAAAGAATTCATAAGAATAATCATAATACGTTATTTGATGATAATATATAATGCGTTTTTTTTACGATATGCGTTTTGGTGTTCCAAAGCAGAATCGGGAATGTTTGATATAGATAATACGAAGCGCTCTCGCTTTATCTAAACAAACACTTCACTGAAAACGCGACTTGTTGACTTTCTTAGTGTACATATCATTAACTGAAGCGGATAGTGCACCAAAATGATCTCATTTTCTATATCGTTACTAACATAAATTATAATGTATACAGTTTCGTTTATACTTATAAATATTAATAGTATAAATAATATATAAATATAAATAATAATGCAATGACAAAATAATCAAATGCAATGGAACCTCCAGCATCCGAAATAATGACGGGACATAACTGTTTGGATAAGAGAATTTTCGCATAATAGAACTCGTGTCTCTTTTCGCAATTACTATTCAATATTTCAAAACCAATAATACAAGAACGATTATAAAAAAATACCATACGATGTAAATATAATATTTTTTAAATTATTTATGGATTCTACGCCTATTTTACTACATTGAATTATATCGTTCGTGCTTCAAACCTTCCAAGTTCCTTTTCTGACACTATAAACATTTCAAAATACTTTTTTTTATTTTTTATTTAGGCCTTTTATCGTTACTTTCGCTCTAATCTTTTTGTTAGCACGGGGACTTGAAATGTTGATGATATTTATCAAGATTACAAAACTTTTTCGTATAATGCACATACAAGATGAGTGACTAAAAGCGTACCACCTAGATAACTCTTTCAATTTTTAAGATTTTTGTCAAGTGTTCGTGAGTTTTGCAGGTCACAAGTTTATATTTTGAACACCTACGATTGCAGCCCTTGTCAAAACGAATGCAAATACCACGGACACACGGTTATTCAGGTCACGAATGCAATAATAAGTAAAAAATAAAAATTTGTTGCGAATGCTTCTGAAAAAGAGTCTACTCGGCTTTATTGGCAAAAGAGATACTTCGACATCGAGATCCTTCTAAATCCTCACCAATCCACGGTCGGTCAATAATTGGAGCTACTTGCCTCGATCACGTGTCTAGCACGTGAGTGTTTTGTTTACGTCTACTGACTTCTGTCGTTGAACGGAGTACGTACGTACAGTGACGAGCAAATGCGTAAACACACTCCTCTAATTTTGTATAAAAGGCGATAGTACGGGTAATTTTTTAATTCGTCGGATGTACGGAATGTTTTACAAAAATATAGATTTTTTCAAATTAAGGTTTCTAAATTAATATTTTGTCCACTCTCCTTCATTTTTTCGTATTGCTTCGAATC
This sequence comes from Bombus impatiens, assembly GCF_000188095.3. Taxonomy (NCBI): domain Eukaryota; kingdom Metazoa; phylum Arthropoda; class Insecta; order Hymenoptera; family Apidae; genus Bombus; species Bombus impatiens. The sequence continues at coordinate 23,106 of NT_179514.1, read as the reverse complement.
TAAGTGGCATAGTGTCTATTACATTTTTAATAATTTCTGGTCCGATATTGTACCATTTCTGTTGTGTTCCTCTTCCACAATTCATGAACCCCAAAGGGTGGATTATCATACGTTGCCAGTTCTTTTCACAATGGACCACAAATTCTCGATCAGATTCATACCCGGACTTTGGCCGGCCACTTTATTACAGAAAGCTTTTGATTTTCTAACCAGGTTTTTACTACTTTTCCAATATGCCTAGGGTCCCCGTCTTGTTGAAATACTACTTTGTGTTTACCAAAACCAATGGAATTAACAAGAAAAGGTAAATTATTTTGCAAAATATTTAAATAATGTTCTTTGCACGTTAAAGCTTCGATTCGAATTAAGGGACCAACACCTAATTGGTTCACCCTCAAACTTCATAGTTTGTTTTATACCATTTGTTTGATCATTATTTTCGAAGAAAAGTCCAGTACCAGGACCTCTAGTCGGACTCGAAACTGTTAATTTTTGTTTCCTCAGACCATACAGCTCTTTTGAATCTTCTGTCGTCAATTCTTTGTACGTGTCAGCAAAATTTTTTCGCAATTTAATATTTTTATCTAAAAGAGCTGGTTTACGTTTCCCTTTTCTTCTGCCTTTAAACCAATTTTCTTTAAAGAGCGACGAATGGTCCATTCACTAGCACTTACTCCGACTTTTAGAGCAGCGATTTTTGGCGTTTTGCGACTTTCAGACCGAATACGATGTGCAATTTCACGTGCCGCTCTATATAAGTAGTGGTTTACCGTTTCTTGAGCAAACTGATGCAATATCGTAGGTCCTTTTTATTCTCCCAACTATCGTACGACCGACACCATATTTCTCTGCAATTTGCCGCAGCGATAAACCTTTATCGCACAACGAAACGATATTCTTCTTTTTGTCTTGCTTAAGTGGCTTTACCGTGGATTAAGCGTGTCAAACAATTTGCAAACTGAAGAATAACTAAGCAAGTGTTGAACAGCTTTTGTTGACAGTTTCAATTCTCAAACATTTATTCGCTATCCTATCGGTTTTTGACGAAACGTGCAAAACTATAAACATTGTTCCAAATCCCTATTTTTTAAAAAATATTTTAAAAAAATATTCCGTATATCGTTGATATTAATGAAAATAACCCTAAACGGTTAATTGAAAAATTGCTCATATTATTCCTTTTTGAGATCTTTGTTAATCTTTGTTAATAAAACCAAGAATACACTTTTCCAGAAGAATTCACAACAAATCTTTATTTTTCGCCGTTATCACGTCGGTGATGGTGAGTGGCCTTAAATGACCGTGATATTTAAATTTATCTTGAGGCTACGATCCTAGCTATCCAAAAGTACGTAGTTCCGTTTAAAAAAAACGATCACCATCACGTAATAGCCCCCTGGGAAACAAACAACTCTTTTTTTGTATTCCAAAAATAGAAAAAGTTACTCAAGTGGCTCGCTTTTTATGTCTTATGCTGCATATCCAACTATTGACATTCCTTGTTGGTAATTTATTGCTATCGGTATCAAACAGAGAATAGATATTTATTTTTCAAATCAATGATATCTCGACATCATAGTACTTTGAAAATATAAGAATTGTAATGGTAATTGGTAATAAGAATTGTTGATATCCATTAAAAGAATTTTATGTCTCCTTTACAGGATGTTTCAATGTCATCGCAAGGTCAAGTAGATAAAAGCACAGTATGTTCTCCTCGATACCATACAACTTTTATCTGACACATTTTTCCGTATTGCTTATGTTTTCTTTAGATATTTGGACGTTTCTAATTAAATAGGACATACATGACAACTTTCAAGCTTTGCAAGTTTCAAGCGTGCATTATGGGAAGAATATCAAGAACATTAATTTATTTCAATATACTTAATAATTTCTATACGGTATGTATGTATAATTTCTATGAAAAAGTTAAATTTCTATTTCATAGCAATATTATTTGTTAAAACGTTGATGACACATTTATCAAAAAGATACACGTGTGTCCGCTCATTACACTGAGCGCATACGATGAGCACATAATTACAGACCTATATCTCTCTAATGTACAATTCACGTGTCCATAATTCCATTCGAAATCATAAATTACGTAGCAATTGATTTGTGCACACAATTTTGTGGAGTCGTCCGGAAATAATGGCTTGGGTCATAAATATTAGTATAGAAATTTCCCGATGGGATAGCTGTTGGTACGACATATCGCTAGGGAATTTCTCGAGAATTAGTACTGTAATCAAAATAATGTACCAGAAAGAGACATAATTTGGTTCATTGTTTTTGAATGTACACGAGAGTACCAATCTAACTGCAAAAGCGTTATTAGAAATGTTAATTACAACTGATCGAAACTTCATTTCTTTTACGCTTGTAATTTTACCTGTTGAAATATCCGTTTTCGATATTTACTTACAAAATAGAAATCTGATGTTGATGTATACGACACTTGCTACCAGGGAAGAAATAATTTCTGCTTCTATTATTCATTTTCTATCGTTCATTTTATAATGATTTATATTTTACATAATAACCATTATTTAAAATTCAATGAAAACCATTACTTTATTTTATTTAATTATCATTATAAATTGTCATATTTACTCGTATTGATTATGTCAATAGCAGCAGATTAACATTTTGCTGGCTTTCGAAAACATGCGGATTCTTGCTTACCCTTAATAGAAAATACTTTGATTACAAAATTCAGTATGATTTTATTATCGCGAAATATTATTACGCGATGAAATGTGGCTTTAAAATAAAAAAATTAATATATAATAAAAATGTTGGTTTCTGTTAGTTGTCATACGTTATGAGGTAGTTTTGTTATTTAAGGAACTCATTATCTTCATTTTGTTGTCAAGCTACAAGTGTGATAAAGAAGATATTCTGGTAATGATATTAACACCTTACCGTGTATTTAATTTTAATACAAGTTGATAAATTGTAATAATGTAATAATATATATATGTATACAATGAGGCGCTCGGTTAATCGGACTTCAAATCGACGCATTTAACGTTTCGGTAAGGATTGACCCTGCTGCAAAATGCAAGCGCCTCTTCGATTCGTAGATGGCGCAGACTCTGCCGTCGCCCTCTGCCACTCTTGTGTAATATCCTGTTCATTAATTATAATGCGCTGGAATGTCCATGGCCTTACACTCGGCCTTCCTGAAAGTTAGATCGCCCTCGACTATGCTTACTACTAGGCCTAAAATTACACAGATAATATTCAAGGATTAGTATATTACTTCTTGCAACCCTCATAGATAGTTAACCGTGTGCCTGGAATTTTCGCACTAACAGAGAGATCAATTCTGTCATCAGCAGTAAAAGCTCGTGATATCCATTTCAGCTGGTAGCTGACAAGCTGTATCTGAATACCTTGGAGTACGACCAAATTCTACCATAATAACATTGATAAATGTCCACAGGTCCCAACATTGCCACCAGATCTCCATCCACATAATCCTGACCACAATACCCGCGTCTAAGCGACTGAATAAAACAGGCGCCCAGTATCTTCAATAATCAACTCCGGATGGCTGCTCCCCGCCATCAGGCATCGTGTTTATGTAGCTGTCATACCTTGGGTCAAGAGTCCAGATTCATTGTGACATCTTGGATCAGCTCACAATCGGACCTGCTCTCAGTTGAGTCATTTCCCTGACTGGTTTGGGAGATGAGCTTCTCACTTCTTAGTTTCCAGTTGTGACTTTATGACCACTCTGTACATACTAGCTATTCTCCCTGCAACAACTAATCAAACAACAATGTGTCAATTCGCTTATACAGCGATATTGTAGAGCATCGCAAGTAATCTACTTTTGGATGCTATCCACCGCCGTAATACTCTTTTGCATCTCCCGAATTTTCTTTCGGCTTGACTAACAGTTTCTGCTTTGTCTTGTTACCGCTGGTTTTCTAGCCGCCGTGATTACATCTTCCAAATTATAGGTTGACATGTTCAATTTTCAAACAATGAAGCGAGCATTCTGAATTTCCCGCGCCGAATTTGCCTTTAATTGTCAATATTTTAACCTTTTCGACTAAAGGGATCTATATGTGTTGTCGATATTTATTCACGAACCGTATATACAAGCATTTGTGCCGAACTTCATCGTGCTGTACGATCCACAGAACCGTTTGTCGCATTTTTCACTCTCTTGATATTAGAATCCCATGTTCTTCGATCACATGCATACGTGTAAACTATTTATTCACTGCACACCGTTCAAAGTATGCTTAATACCTTGTCCCTTGCAGAGAGCTTTAAACCGTTGCTAGTGCAGTGTACGCATTCCTCTAGCGCTCTTCCGTACGGTCGCTTTTATGACAGTATCCGCAAGCTACTCTATTTCCATCTTTTTTCCTTATTTCCTTCCTTCCTGCCATATTTTAACCGTTCGAAGTAGCTTCGCCTCAAGTGTCTCGCCTTGCCGCAGCCACGACAACTATTGGATTTCTCCTGATCACTATGCTTGTTACTCGCATATTCTCGCTGCATAAATCATTTCAAAACTTTCCAATCTTTAATTTTGCTGTCTGATGTACCAAATACATATTTTTAACAAGTTATTTGCATCGAGGTGCCAGAATGGTGATGCGTATGTTACCACAGAGGATCTCCTCTCCGACGAAATCTAATAATTCATCTCCTGGTAAATTTGATTTTGTCTCCTTTCTACTTTTTCTGCTTTCATAAAACATATTTTTAAGAACATATTTTTGAGAACGGAACAATTTACTTGCCATCGATTGTTTAATAAGCAATTGCAAAGAGATTTCCCAAGTCAACGGAGGATTTGCTAGCTCATCGTACTATCTTTTCTGACCAATTGTTTGCAGGAAATTTACTTCACGCTGGATCAAACTCTGGTAAAAATTTATCAGTTTAAAACTGACTTGGTCATCTGGAACTTGGCTGCGTCATACCTAACAGGGCTTGTGCCAATTGAGCGAAACCGACACTCAAAGTTGTTGCTGTACTGGAAAAGGATGCGCCATGGTAGCCCGCTTCTGGTGTTAAATGGTGTGATTAAACTCGCGATTCCCCATTTGTATAAGCTCTCATTTTCCACTCCATTGTTACTGGATCACAAGGTCTTCCTTTTTGATCAAATTAACATACTTGCAATCCACTATGCACTACAACACCACTATGCAAGGAGTCTTTACGCACTCGCAAATTCTAATGGCACGCACAATTATTCCACTATTGAATCTTGAATATCTGCAAGGACGAGTGTAAAAATGTTTTTAGATCTTTTTGGGCGTTTCAACGCATAATAACTGACGAGTGGAATGTTATCGATACAGCGTGTTCTTCGAAACGAATTAGGTAACTTTACAAGTGAATAAGTTAAAGCAAATAAGATAACAAGTTAACAGTGTCGTACATAAACAATGTATCTGTTAATTCCGCGAGGAAATTAGATTAGTCAGATAGTTCTTTGTTAGAAATTTCTCAAGGTGATTTTGGAATAAGTTCCTCCTTGGAATAAGTTCGCCTTTAACTATCCAGTCCGGCCATATCCTGCAGAAACACAGTTTCTATTTTTTGGCAATTCGACGCCAGGTCATTCGCCGTTAGTAAACTGTTCCACGTATCCTATAAACAGTCATCGACACCTCATGAAGTTTCCAGATATTTTCCAAATACCTGGTCCAGATTCGTCGGATCCACAAGACCCTCGGCCAATCGTAAATTATGGTGAGGCTAAGTGGCAGCGCTCCCTGCCATTATATCGTCACAAAGATGCGTTGTCGCTAATATAGTAATTTATACATTTTGCATACATTCTTGCACCACAAATGCAAACTGACCAAAATGTTCAGCGAGCGGCAGGTGCATATTTAATCATATGTAATATACGATTATAAACGTCAAACATTTCTTGATTATATGGTAAATTGCGGACCGTTAGTTGCATACATTTAGGGTGTCTTACCAGTTTTGGTAAAATGTTTTGGGAAAATTTTCTTAAATGTTACATATAAATACATAGAAGGTAATGTTATATTGTTGACAGGACGTAATTTAATCATAAGGTTATAGACACGAGGAGATACAGTAATTTGTATTTTATTTGTAGAACGTTCGTTTCTAAACATTATAGAGTTGGTGAATTATATTAATTAAAAATTGTTTATTTCTACGTTGTTCGTAATATAAATTGTGAGTAGACAGCAGATATTCATGGAAATTATGTTTTGAAGAATATAACTTAAAAGATGGAACTTAGGAAAGAACCGTTAGAATGCTACACTTTGGATAGATTATATATTTTGCGCATTATGTATGTTTTGTGCTTTTCCAAATTTCCCATAAATGCCGGTATACATATGTACAAGTGTCTTCTTGCATTTTGATCGCGAATCAGGATCGAATCTGATCAAAATGCAAAGGAGGATCCAAATCGGGAATCTTGGCTTGGCATGAAATGAATATACAGATAGAGATAGCGATATTCGGCACGTTTGTTTATGTCAAATGCGTATTGTTGAAGCTCAGCTTCGCGAAAACAGTTCCAAGAACTGATAGGGATAACGTCAGTCACAATGCAAGATAAAATCCCAGGTAATAACGCAAGATAATACTGTACAGTAGAAGTGGATTCATCTGAAGGAAAATTTAGTTAATGCCTGATGAACTGAACTTTCGCTAGTTGAGTTCATTTATCTGAACTTGAGCTCCTATTATAGCAACAGAAAATAGTCGATAGTGGGGATAATTGGTGAGTTCCTGTTATATAAACTCCAATTATGTAAATTGTTTGTCCTCTGACAAGTTCAAATAAGTGAAGTTCTACTATACCATCGCGATTAATTGAAGTAGCATTATGTATCAAGAAGCGACAACATCGAGCAGTCATATCTCGAACTCTGTTTATATGAACGAACATTTAGGAGTTTAGTTGAGCTCCTATTATCTGAACTGGCGCCGAGCGTCAATTCACTTGTATCAACGTCTAACAATAAATTGTAAACGGTAGGAGTACGCGTTATGCGACACACTCTCGTGTTTCGCAGTTGATACAAGTTTCCAACATTGTTACGTAGTTAACTGAACGAAAAATCACAGGCGGTGAGCAGAAATACACGAATTCCTATTCTATGTATTAATGGCTCGATTCCATAAACCAACTTGCCCGCCGACAGATTTATATAAATGGAATTGTATTTACCTTTAAAGGTGCCACAATTTCATTGCCATTAAAATGTTTACTATCTCTTCAAACCCGTCATTTTGTCAGTAAATTAACCAGCGTGTTAACCAACGCTCAAAACTATTGACAGATTTTTCTTCCGTGTGAGATGTCTGTGTCGAAATGTTGTAATTAAATATTATGTACCGGGTCATTTAAAAAACAGGATCAGAAGAGAGTCATTCTATTGATAATGAAGACAATATTCTGAAAAAATTTGAGCATTATAATAGATCGTGTACTGCAACATTTAACAGAATATTAGAGTTGGTGCGTTCAAAAATTATACTTTGGTGGAGGAATTTTGTTTCAAACCCTGTCAGTGTTGAAGAACGCTTGGTTGTTACCATTACCGGAAGCTCGCGATTCCTCTAGGAATTTGTCCTTTCCGCAGCAGAGCCGAAATGATTTCAAGAATCATCGCAGGTGGCCCAAACTTGCCCAAAACTTTGCGACATTTCCTTCTCGACGCCAGTCGAGACCGTTCGCAAAGCCTTAATTTATGGCACGGCTATGCGTATCAACGAATTTCAAAGTAACTCCAGATACCACAGCCATGGTGTAAACCATGTTAACCTATGTCTACAGTGTATGCGTATTCAAACGAATTCTTCTGACAAACTCAGTACATCCGTGTAATCAAGTACGTACGTATATAGATTTTTACGAGTGTATACATTGGAGTCTTTGGATGTTTCATTATCCACTATAACTACGACCATAGCAGTGATCGCTAACAATTGGTGTTATGTGTAGGTATGAGCCTGCAGTTAATGGACAAAATAACCAATTGTAAAGAGAGAATTTATAAGAAATTTTTTGAGTTTATTAAACTAACGGTTTATCATGGCGTATGAACACACAGAAATTATTTCTGATACGATATGACATTCTGATATTCTGATATGATAAATATACAGTGTTAGTAACCATTAATATACATTACTTAGAAAATTAACGTTTATTACTTACAATTATCTTTAATGATACTTTTGTTCTATAATTTTACCTACGAATATGCATCGTGACATCAAACAACTATCATATTCTATATTCAGAAGAACTTTAAATTACAAAAATAGTATCCATTGCGGAAATGTTTTAAATCTTAAGGTATTTGTAGCTTAAGTTATTGATCACAAATATTTCATGTCACTCACAATATGCGAAATAACACTTGCGAAGTAGAATTAATATCACCGAGCCGTAATAATTGGCAACAAATTAATAACACCAAATGTTTGTAAAATACATAATTTCAATTATATGATAAATAAGTATGAGTGTGTACCATTTATTAATATTGTTTCAAACAACATAAACCTATTATTTGCATAGAATCAACAAGAAGGTCAGAGATATTACAACAAATTGAAAGTTTCATATCGTTTAGTTTTGCTTATGTAATTCCATTAATTATAAGTTGAATTAAAGTTCATTTTTTTAATTTCATTATAATTGTTTTTTCATTTTATATCGTATATCAGGAGAAATAATATTATAATCTGCTTTTACAATAAGCAACAGAAGCTACGTTTGATGTTTCCTCGTAGTTAATTTAAATATCGCGTGACTAGTTTCTAGAGTATACAGAGAATATGTTTGCCGCCCATTGTACCAATGCAAAGATGGAAATTTCATTTTGAAACGAATCCATTCACAGTAAGTGTACAAACATATTTGTTCTTCAGCATCCTTGGAATCGATCAATTGAACTTATTAATTCGGCACATAGTCGATTAATAATAGAAAGAATTGTTAAGATGGTAGGCGAAACGAACTTCTCTTTTAAAAAAGAATTGAAGGAAAGAGAAACAAGAATAATATTACAATATCGGAGCAATATCCGAGTCGAAATCGTAATCAAAATTATCACTTTGCAAATAAATCAGATCTGAAGTCGAATAAGTTATTCCAAATACTTTATTATTATTACTTTAAAAATAATGTAAAAAGTGATTTTGCTCTATTTTATTAAATTTAAATCATTTCTAAATAATTTCAAAATAATAAATAATTTGGAGTATTAATTCGAGGTTTGGTACAAAGTATATGTACAAGGTGTTCCAGTGGCAATAGTACACTTAACATGAAAGTGATTCTATGTGAAAAAAATAAGTTGGGAATATTGCTCTGGTGGACGAGCAAACGAGTATGAGCTAGAATTATTAGTTTTGCAAGGAGATCACGTGTAAAATCAGATGTTAAATTTATTGCACTTTTTGAGAATCTTTGTAGCTGGTGAAACACTGCTTGTTTCCTATTTGGGACATTTTTTTGTAGTCGAAGTACCCAACAAATAAATGCAGTTACGTGATACACTTGTATATGTATAACTGTGAACTGGCATAATTTGAATCTAATTATTCGAAGTCTACAACATATTTGAACGTATAGCCGTATATACAGTCGTATAGTAATAATAATATAATACAACATAGTTGAACATACCCACACGATACGAATTTACCGTTTGAGTGATGTCGACTTTTATTAACAGTCGGAAAACTGAGTGGCGCTACTCGTGTACAATCTTTTTCTACAAATATTATCATGAATGAAAATGGTCAATTTCGGAGAATACTAGACTAATGTAAGGAAATATCGTTTATTCTTCTGCACACCGTGTACATAACACGTGAGATTTCCTATGTGTACAAATATCGAAAATATCGCATTTTACCTTATACTTAGGAAACAGCTTTTTCTTTTCGATTTTTCATGTCGCTGTCGTTTGTTTTATTATTTAAACATCGGAGCGTGTTACACGCTACGTGTAAAGTCACCACTGGTCCAAATGGGCACAAGCACCACTATTCGTGTGTTAATCAAAGTTACAAGGCTTGTACTAACATTTCCTGCAACCCCTCATTTCGTATGAAATTCGTTGGCACGTCTCAATCCAGAAGGAAATCTTTCTAATCGAGTAACTTGCCGATATCGCGTTGAGTTTGTTCGCGAGAACTAAACCCGCCTGTGGTTCCCTGATTGCGCATCTAGCTCATCTATATTTCCTCGAACCTCTTAACAGCTCCCCGGCTTTGTGTCAGATTAGTCTGTGCTATTTTCCAACCTCCTAGCAGCCGCTCGATTTTGCAACGCCTGCACTGCCTTTCTCAGTGAGTCCTTGATTTCGTATCGAGTTCGTTTACGCAACCTTCTGCGGCTGCTTCTGATCTCGCGCCAGCTTCGTTCGTAAGTGACTGCGAGCTCTCTGATTACGCATCAGGTTCGGCCTGGCAAATAGTAATCCTAGCGGTTCCCTGATCTCGGATCGCCCCTTCTCGAGTTCGTCCGCACACCTGCTAACACACTGCAACCATATTCCGTAAAACACTGCTCCAAGTCTCAGTTCGCAACTCTGAGCATATTAACACATTCGCAGCCGACGGTTCTGACGCGGAGCCTCAGCTGGATGCCGCCTACAATTTCCATAAGTTTACAGCTGATTACCGCAAGGTTCTGCTGTTAAAGTGGCAGTGAACTTGAAAGTTTCCCCTTACCTGATCATATTTATTACGACTTCCTTTGGCCGCCAAGCTCCCGTTGAGAAAAATACCGCTTCTTTCAGGCAGTCGTGGTAACTGCGAACTATCTGTCTCTTGTTTTATCTTCAGCGCTCGATTCTTTTGGGCCTGTGGTTAAAAAGGTGTAGATGAGTTTCCCGTTTCATTTACTGGCTATGTGCACGTAACGTTGTATTGCAATAAAAAGCACGTTGAAGCTACACAACATATTGTGTGGCAAATTAAACACAAAAAATAATTAAATTACATTTTTTGATCGACTACACAGGACAATGACTATAATTGAAATGTGAAATTGTATTATAAAATTATTCCAATTCCTATTGCCTGACAATTTATTTTCGGGCAAACAATATGCTCAAAACTATTAAATATGATAACCTAACAGCCACCAAAACGAATTTTCGAAATGACTACACATTGATACAACGAATACACGTCAACGGTGAACAGCAACAAAATTTTAAATGACATGAGCGAATGTGTTAACTGTTGTTTTTTTTAACTTCTAAACAAAAAGGAACAAGAAGATTTTTATGTTAATCACATTAATTATTAAGATATATTCCCATTATAAATAAATGGGTTATTTAGAAGTCAAAATGAATTATTCCATTTTTCACTTCAATTTTCTAAATTTTAATGCCAGACGAGACGACTAAAGCTTAATCACTCGGAAACCAAATGAATTATCTTAATGAAAGGATAGCTGGAGGGTTTGACTTCTGCGTGACTTGAACGTGATTATTTCATTTGTTATACTTTTACAATTAAAAAAAAGTAGCCTACCACATATTCAATCAGATCCTCGTTTGTTGTTTCCGAGGACTTTCTTCTGAGCAATGTATACTATTTAACAGCAACTTGCAGTAGTAATAATGTTGGAAGTCGGAAATATAACGCTTCGATTTAAAAAAAATGGAATTTGGAACCTGATTTACGCTATTCGTTCGCTCGAAGAAGAAACAAAGTCGTTTTGCAAGTATACTTTAATGAAAATTGCGCTAATTTTGGCTGAGGAGAAAATATCCAGAAAGAACAAGAAGAAACAACGATTTTGGATACATGGAATGCTGGAGAATCGTTAGAAAGAAAGAGAATTATTTACCTTCTACCGTCGTCTTGGTCATCTGGTGATGATGATTTAAAATTTTATAGATATTGATATTTGTCATTGTTGTAGCAAATTAGCTATGTGAATATTTGAACTAACAAATTTTTTAATTAAGATTTACTTAATTTTTGTAAATAAACGATGGCATTGGGTATCAAAAATTCTAAGGGACCCCATGAACTGTTCCTTAAAACAAACATGTCGGCATTTATCGATTAGTCACAATTTTCCATACATATAAAGACAAATTGAATTCTGATTTCATATGCTGTAAGACATAAATTAATCTTTTTTGAAATTCGTAAATTGTAAAAATTTTTGGACTCTCGAATTCGTTATTGTTAAAATATATTTGTATATATCGATAAATTTACTATAAAATTGTAGATTCTATTCCATTTATTTATTACTTATTTCGTGCATGACGTAAGCGAATACTTGTAGGGATTTTATCGAAAATAGTTTCCTTGTAATTAATTTTTTTATCATCTTAAGTGATTTTACATCATAATTGTTGGAATACAACGATATCAATCGCATGCAGATAAGGTAATTGATCGTACGGATTCTTCCCTTCGTTGCCCAGCGCCATCCCCACCAGCGTGCATTCGTGAGATGCACCACGGCGGCTAGCACATGCATGCTCTTTCGAAAAATTCGCCGGAAGAAGCGTGAGGATATGGACGGAACATTCCAGATGGGCACGTCGAGAAGCTACTAGAAGGTTCTGTGCCACATGTGACGCCACACAGACACCCACACAGGTCACACTCATTACTGCATATAGAGTGGGGCTCTAAACCTTTTCAAGGGCCATGGGTCACTAAGCCAGTTAGTATGTGAATAACTAGCCAACTGTCTATATTCCAGAACGCACATTTATAATTCTTGTAATAATTGTTTAATAAATATCACATTGTATTATTTCAACACAAATATTGTGTCTCCCACAGATTATTAATCTTAATTCCAAGATTAAATTCTAACAATAATCATATCATTGTATAAGTGTCTTAAGAGGAAAATTTAAAAGGGTTCGCTTATCAAAAAGGACGACGAGCTTTGACGTTCCTACAATTGCATTTAGACGTTTTTCCGACAGGCCTGAGGGACCTTCTAAAGAAGAAGATTATCATCGCTTTATAACTGTTCCCGTACATAATTCTTTTGCAGAAATTTTTATAATTTTACAAATTATACCTCGTCGTGCTTACATGGGAAAAAATATTCCTATTTCTTCTGAAGCCAAGCGAAGATTGATTTACGAGTATCTAAGTATAACTTTTCTTGTAGAAGAATGTAATTTAATACTTCTTTAATAAAATTCATAGTCTTCCTTTCGTATTTCGTTTCCTTCTTTCTTTCCATATGTTACTGAAGTTTGATATTTTGTTTGATTCATTTTTATTTGATAAATTCTATCATCTCTTTTATCTCTTCATTCATGCAACCTGAAATTCTTTCATTTTTACTAGCTTTTTCGCTCGCTCGCTTATTTCGTTTCTTCTGCCACTTCGTTTCTCTGATTTCCTCGTCTCTTCGTGTGCCTCCTCTTCCATATATGATGCAGAGAGGTGCATTACCGTGCTCGTATCGTCTGAATCTCCATCTGCTTAGCTGTGGAATCCGCTTTACCTTCTCAGACAGAGAAGTGGTACTGTCTACCTACCGATAGATCAGAAAAAGCGAAGCAGAGCAAAGAGAAGAGAGGAATATACAGCAAGAAAGATAAAGAAGGTCGATAAGAGACAAAGAAAGAATCTGCACGAGCAGTAACTTTTACCTTTTCATGAAAAGTTGAATAGTATTAAGGCTTCTTAGGCTTAATGTTCGTTAAATGCGAAATAAATTTTTAAGGCCGCTTTGAATTATAGTAGAGCCTTTCTTGACAATGGAATTTTCGGATAATAAAACAATCACTTTTCTCATATGAAAAGGGTGGCCGAGGACGTCGTCTATTTTTGGTCTTTTGATTTTTGAACCGAATTTGTTACCAAAATATAGTACGTTCCGATGTGCGGACCTTTATAATGGTCGAATGATTCAGGAAATTTTTCTCGGGGGTTTTGCTGACTGCTGGTTTGAACTTGGATTTTCAAGATTCGAAATGTCTGATTCAATGAAATATACGGTATGTTTAAAACATCTACGTACTAACTCTTATCTTTTTATCTCATTTACTGTTACAATATTAGCATTGAATACATATGACCCGTAATATTAACGGTATGTGAAGAACCGAAGACGTGTCATAACGTGGCTTCAGCAACCAACAGTTCGCCACTTTTCCTCAGTCCATCCTAACGCTGACTCTGTCCTTTTTATCATCTTCATCCCCTTTTTCTTCAAATTTCAAAAACATTTGGAACCAAGTTCTTTCCATCAAACGTAAAAGAAACAGAATTCAAACCGTAATTCGACAATTATTGTACATATCAGTATAACATATATACTTGAACGAATTGACAAATATTGAGTTAGATTTTCATTGTCAATTTTGAAAATCTGAGTTTAAATTAAATATTAACAGTCAACCAAACTGCTGAGAAAAAGTTTTGTGAATTATTCGACCAACATAAAGGTCCAAGTGTAGACGTGTTCGACCCCTTATATCTCAGAAATTAACTGTTGACCCAACTTGAAAATTTGCCGTAATTGATGCCTCATCATCAGCTATTATTCGATATCAAATTCATTTCTTAAATCGACAGATGAAAAATGGGCAAAAAGCGCTTTACTCTTCTTTCATTTATTCAAATACAGATTAGGATTAATTGATAGTTTGTTCAAAATATTTATGGATTCCATCTCTCTTTGACTACAGAGTCACATAACTTTTCCAATATAAAAACCTACATAGAGTTACATCCTTTTCGTACTTGAAACCTTCTTTCGAATGCCACGAATATGTCGTCACGAGACCTCCCCGTTATTACTTTCATTTGCTGTTTCTATTCGTGTAATATCGTCATTGTTATCGTCTTTACCGCAATGAAACCATTAAATTACATCGGTATAATTAAGCTTTTTCTACCAGCGCCAGTGTATAAAGAATCTACGTGCTTAAGGTAACTTTCAGTATCATATTTTCGTTTTTTAACGTCTGTGATTGTAGCTTTTCCAACTTTTGCTAATTCTGGTGCACTTACAAGCTTTTTGATTATGTTGTATTTTTTCCATAGTTAGAACAGTATTACTTTCGTACTAAATTCTTTTAATCAAGATTCGGTCAATCGAATGAAGAGAACAATACATTGTATATGAACATTAATGAAATATATACATATTTTTAACAAAAAGAGCCATCCGTTACTACTAAATATATTCGAATATTAAGGTATTCGGAAATGGGTTAGGGTAAGGAGGGCTCCTCTATATATAACACAGCGACAAAGTGACTTTTGTAATTTTTCTAAATAATACTTTTAAATAATATTGCCCAAAATTCTAATTAAGCTGATAAGATTATCCAAGATTTGTATACTGTAAGTTTTATTATAAATATACTGTAAGCTTTTGCATAGTTGTCAAGTATTCGATTATCATTAATCTATTGTTAATATTCATTATAACATCCATGATAGCAATGTATTATAGAAAGTTGGATCATTCAGTGTAAATTACCGTCTATTGGCGGTACTAATTGAAAATTTATTTATTTATTTTATGTATACAATTTTATAAGGAAAATGTATTATTTTATATCCTAAATGATTACAAAATTATGAATTTTTGTATAAATTATTTCGGTGAAATTGACATGTTCTCGCAAAATAAGCATTGTTTTTTTCGGAACTTACAATTAGCATTTATCATAAATAAACATTAACATCAAATACATACATCTATACCTACCTTATATCGCTAAGTAACTATTTAATTAAGAATAAGCATTTAAATGCATTTGTTAATTTTACTAGAGTCAGGGGAGAACGAGCATTCGCTTGGGTGATTTAAACGCACCATAAGAAGTTTATAATTCGATAACAACTACATTAATCAAATCAAAGCAATCATTAGTGATCGAAAATACTTCAGCCACAAAATTCTTTTTCACGCATAATTAAAATAATTTTATATACAGAGCAAAGAAATTAAATTTTCCAAGAAATTAAATTACAATACTTTCACTTATTTTTAAATTTCAATAAAAAGTGTTTAATTAGGTTTTATCTGGTATATTTATATATTAAATACCTTATGTTTACGACAGACCACCGTGTTCAATAAATTTATATTTTTATTTGTATTATTAAGGGAATTGACTAAACTATTGACCTGAGACAGAGAAGGATCTATTACAGAAATGATCCTGCCAAGTATGATCTTCCACTTATACCAAAAAGTATAAATATAATGAATACGATAAAACGAAGAAACGGTACGACTATAAACAGTACAAGATTTTAGAGTTAGGGAGTGCTGTAAGCAGACAGTTTAAGTCCAACTTTTTTCATACTAACAATTTACGATATAGAGGAATACTTGAAACGAAACGGGCAGAAGAAACTAACTGAAGAAATGAAGCTGTTATTATTCGCAGACGATGTGACAATCCTAGCAAGTAACGCAGCAAATCTTCAAGACGAAGCAAGCACATAATGCAAAGGTACTATTTTGAAAACGATCTGGAAGTTAACGCCGACGAAACTAATGCTGTGCAAGAAAGCTAAGAGAAAGAAGGCGAGGACAAAAATAATATACAATGGAAATAATATACTGGATAACCAAAAAGGTTCAGGAATGTACACATCTGGGTGTTCTCTTTGACCAAAAAAGATTGTTTAACGAAATGGCAAAGTTCTTCATGACTAAGCAACAGTAGCATCGGATACGATTTGGAAATCGCTAATAATTACAAGATCTAACGAATGTCCTCCGCCAGGGAAGCTATTTGACGTAATAGTTAAAACAACAGCAATATACAGTATGTGCATCCGAAGTGATATGTAAATCTTGCACCATCGGGCAACGCGACCCACCGGTGATTCACATCATTTACGTTTCGAATTTTAATTTATAAAAATGTAATTTAACAAAAATTACAGTAAAACGCAAATGTTATTGGAGAAGGCTAAACAATGAAATGTAGTGTGCACCTATAAAAATGGACTTATTAATTTACATTTCTCTGAAATTCTGAAGAAAGATTTCCACAAATGATACTTTCATGCGTTCCGAAGGAGATCTCACGAAATCAGAGATAGTCTGATAGATATAACGTGGTTTAAACACGAACTAAGAAAGTACTTTTAAAGAACTACTAACTTCAAAATATATATGCAATTTAGCGCCTCAGGAAAAAGCAGAAACGTGAGATTATTCGAAAAATTTGATTATCCGATTATCCTGAATACAATTAATTCGGATAATCGAGCTTCTACCTGGATTACAAAATATTACTTAGAAAATATTACTTTCAAAATATTAAAATAAAACAAATTAATGCATAGATAAAGCTAACTTATTGCTAGGAAACTAGGCTGGCTAGCGGTAACTGAAAAGGGTTTTAAATACAAAATAGACGAAAGCACGGAATGTAGAACTTGCGATAGGAAAGAGATGGAAACTAGAAGTTGTGTCGTAACTAAATGTCGTACATTACAAAGAACTATAACCAAAATGGTTGGAAAATGACGAAATGACACGGATCCTAGCAACAGATACTGAGATAAATCTGGGACTTGATAAATTTCATTAAAAGCAACATAAAACCGAGATCCTTCTGCTTAGTACACATGAAGTACACATTAGCACTACAAGTACACGTTAAACATCGCACATACATATAAGCTAGATTATGATCAAATCTTTGATTAAGCACCAATTACACGCTACATCAGGGAGCAGTTAATAAAAACCAAATGATGTATATTCCACTAATACAAATTATAAAATAAGTAGAAACAAGCGTGCAATGGAGTAAAATAAATAATAATAAATAATAATATCGATCAGAGTATTTTTCACCGATTCCAATGACTTTGAAATCATCGTTCATTTTTCAAGTTATAAAACAATCAATGTTTGAAACTATATGTACTATTTAATGATTTTAATGACGACAGGTATCTTTGTTACATTTTTGACCAATCGAGCATCGGAATAAAGAGCAATATTCCACGCACCGATCGATTTTTCGAAAATTATTTCACGCAAGCGTTGCCCATCGCCTAAAGGCTGCCGGATATTAATCTAGCTCAACCTATAACCCATTGATTTTTAGTTTTTGTTTGCGCGATATTATAGATAGCTCGCTCTCTCATCTATAAGTTAAGTTTAGAATCGGTTATATCAAACTGCGGTTGCCGACTTTAGAATAAAATGCATTCATAACCTATATTTAACTGGAGATTTTTTACAAGTAGTTTGGAAACCAAGGCCGAGCAGCTGTTAAATTTATTGGAAAAGATTGTTCAGAATATTGAACTCGACAACGTAGTTCAAAATCATCGAAATACGCCAATATCTTTATTTGCAACTACAGGTGAGGGTATATGTATGTAAATGGGGAGAAATACAAAATTTTCGTGTCACTTCAATGTAATACGATAGTACAGATATTAATTTAAATTGGTTTTTCAAATGGATAGTATTTGAAACTATATAAGATTTTTGCCATCATATAAATAGCGGAAATGTTTTTTCTGCAATTATATTATATATTATTAACAAGATAATTCTTAAAAGTAATTGATTTTAATATTTCACAACAAATTTTTAGTATTTTGTTGATCCGTCTGCCTTTTTAATAACTTCCGCACACCTACGTGCTGTGGACTCTGTTAATCTTACACTGCGATTTATTAATATTCTTTCTACGCTTCTTTCACAATGTTAAATTTGATGTGTTTTCTCTTCACTGTTTTTCACGTCATTCCATAATCCCTCAAGAGGGCTTAGTCCCGACGACAGAGCTGATCATTGCTTAGCGTTAACGTTGTGGGTATGTTCAGCATCATCGTCTGCTTGAAAAATCCAATCCTGAGCTAAATGATCATTCGTATAAGGCAGTAAATAGTCGTCTAAAATATCGACATAAACACGTTGAGTCACGATCAATGCGACAAATTTGACCAGGTTCGTTTACGATCATTTCTCCAAGTCATCACGAAACTACTTCCTTCAATGCTAAATTGTATACACTTATCGTTAAATTCATGTGCAATTCGTCGACGAACATGCGATCTTCCATCAGAATCGAAATAATTAAATTTTCATTCATCGGAATAAATAACTTTTGACCATTGTCCTCTCGACCAACCGATATGAATTTTCTCTATTTATGGAATTTCTCTATTTATATGCTCGCCGCTGTGTATTAAACAATGAAAGATATAAAGGAAATTTTATTCGTGGTGGGCTAAAAACGTAGGAGGATATGTAACTGTAAATTGTAAATACTTGAAGGAAAATTCGGCAGTATGCGGCGATTTCCTCAAGAAACGTGGAATCGCGACAAAATCTTGTTCGATGTTGCTCCAGCAGAGACCAGCGGTCTGTTTCTATATCATTTTATTTCCAAGAAGTAACTTGAAAACCATATTCATGTTCTCTGTTCATTCTCCTTTCTCCTGCTTTGGAATTTCAGATATTTTTCCGTGGAAGAAAGAAGAATAAAAGTCCAACGAACATTTTCTAATCTAATTTGAATTGCAAAAACATTGAAGCCATAGATAATAATGTAATAAAATAATAATCATAGATAGATACTGGACGACAAACACGTAGAAACGTTTTATCAGGTTTACCACCTAATGACAAAATCCGCAATAGATATATAGATATAGAATAGCAATGGATAATAATTATTATATAGTTGGTATATAATGTACGAAGAAAATTGCAAAATTGGGCCTGGTGATTACACTTGACAGACTAGATATAGTATACATGATTATTTGCTTACCAGAGAAACAAAATATAAACTGTAGGAAATAACTTTTAATACTCGGAATACCAACATATACGTTTGACGTGTCGGGACGTGTAAAAGTTAGAAAAAAAAATGATGGCTCCAAAATTCTGTTACACAGAATTGTTACAGTAGCGAACAAAAGTTTAAGACGAAGTAGAAGAAATATATAATCGATTTACTTTCCATAAAAAATATAAATACAGTCTACTTTTGATATTAACTAATTAGACATTTGTTTGTACACTTACAAAAAAAATTTCATTTTGATATTTTGCTCAGTAGTTAAGTTATAAAGAAGGAACGAAATCTGTATTTTTCGTCGGTCAAAAGTTTAAGACTACACAAAAAATATTAATTTTTGGTAAAAAAATATAGACAATTTTTGTTTAAATTCAATATCTTATTCAATATCCGTTATTTCTTATCACTTCGGTACATCTTGGCATAGAATCTGTTAATTTTTTACATTGATCTACCGTAATATTACTCCAAGCTGTTTCGATTATAGAATAAAGTTCATTAAAATTTTTCGGTTTATAACCTTGTACTGTGTTTTTTATGGTGCTCCACAAATTCTCGATTGGATTAACATCTGGTGATTGCGACGGCCACGGCAGTACAGTAATATTTTCTTCTTCAAAAAACTGTTTCACAACCCGAGCCGTGTGCTTCGGGTCATTATCATTTTAAAAAATAAAATCATCGCTCATTGTTGCGTGCAAAAGGCAACATTGTGTTCTTGATACGACATATCGGACCAAGGCCGCTTCGAGAAAAACACGCCCACGCCATAACGTTTCCACCACCATGTTTGAGAGTTTTTAAATCGCTCTGTGTTTTCAAACTTTCACCAATTCGACATCTAACTAATCGCCCTG
The DNA here is from genome assembly GCF_000188095.3 of Bombus impatiens. Classification (NCBI taxonomy): domain Eukaryota; kingdom Metazoa; phylum Arthropoda; class Insecta; order Hymenoptera; family Apidae; genus Bombus; species Bombus impatiens. The sequence goes on along the minus strand of NT_179514.1, from coordinate 2,441 downwards.
TGTTGTCAAACTTTCACCAATTCGACATCTAACATACTGTATCACGTCAGAAGAGACGCGATTGAATTTCGATTTGTCTGAAAACGATAGCTTTTGCCAATCTTCACTTGTTCAGTGCTTATGAGCTTTAGCAAATGCAAGTCGTCTTTTTCGATTCCTAGAACTCAGCAGTGGTTTCTTTTGGAGTTTTCGTCCTCTTAAGTTAAATTCTTATAACACTTACTTATAAATTATATTATCTATAATAAGTATTAACTTATTATAAATAATTAGCCATGTCATTGCGTCACGCCAGAAAAAATTACTGAAAATTCTCAATGCGAGAATTGATTGTAAATATTAATAAATAATAGTAATAAATAAATAAAAAAGAAAAAAAAGTTAAAATCTTCTAATCTTCTCCTAACAGTTCTAGCACTAATTTGTGTATCGTTATTATGGTTTATCTCCGCAGCAATATTATTATTTGCACTACGAAAACGATTCTTTTCGCTCAATCGATAAATTCGGCGATCCATTTTCGGTGTTGTTTTCCGTGGTCTTCCGTTTTTCGGTTGATCGCAATACATGCCTGCCTTTAAAAATTTATACAAAAATTGCTTACAAGCCGTTTCTGACCTGTTCACTATATTTGCTATTTCGATGAAGATTTTGCTTTGCTTCCGCAGCCTTACGATTTGTTCCCTTTCGTTTTCAAGTAAATTCTTTGATTTACCCATAGTCTGTTCCTACCTAAATGAATTTTAGTCAATAAAAGGTACACTAAACAATGATTTTGACATTCCAGAATCAAATGTTCAAAAACTATACTCATACGCACGTTTTACACAGATCATCTTAAACTAATGTCCACCGTTAACTAACTGTTGTAAGCGGTAACTAACTATCGTAACTCCTACATTGTTTGTATTTAACAACTGACGGTCTGAGGTTACGAAGGCCAAACGTACAGCTATGTTATTCCAAAGAAACAAACCGAATAGAAGGGCAATATGCGTATAAGATGTTTGTAATCCGGTTTACGAATCATCGTCTTAAACTTTTGTCCGCTACTGTATATTTATTTGTTTATTCAAATAAAAGTGAATATTTTTGATAGATACTACATGTTGACCGGTACTGCTCGACTCTCCCATGTACAAGAAGCTTGTGTGTGGCAACTATCTATGCATTTTTCGAGTGTGAAAAACAAGTACGACAACGTGATTTAAGTCAGGTTTCGAAAGTTGAATAGTTATTATGTAAAATAATTTATTACAGTAATCGTTCGATTATTATTATAAGAATCGCGATAAATGGCACAGTGGCATACAATTAGAGAAAACGAAGATAAAAATAATTTTTCAAAGGTAAAGCTTTTCCAACATATCGACGTTAATGAACAAAAATCGAAATAGCAATGAAAATTTATTAAATTACAGAATCTTGATAACTACGACTACTTCGGGTCGTTTCAACTTGGTTGACATTGTGTTCACACTTTGATCGTCCGACCAAAAGTTGTCTAATGTAAACGGAGTCAGTGATCGTGGTTTAAGTCATCGTAGAATTGTGGGCAGTTATTTTATCATTTTGCACGTTTGGCAAGATAACACCATTATTTCAAATATTTCCGAGAACATATCTATTTTCTATCGTAGATAACAATATCTGAAAAAAGATATGCATCGACAAATTGTCCGCGGTTTAATGTAATTTAACTGTTAGCAGTTACTTGAAGACGACACGATAAAATAAATCCAAGTCTAATTAAAAGATTCTATTCGGTATGAATCTTGTAGGTATTACTGGTATCGCTAACACTATATCTCTAAATGAAATAATATTTTGTTCACAACATTCGAGGAAATGAGCGACTTAGATCTCTGCGAATATATTTCTTGTTTATTTATTTATAACTGAGCAATTCAGTCGTCTTTGTAATTATATGGTGCTTATACTTTAGCGCGAAAAATAAAAGTAAAAATAAAACTGCTATAGACAAGTTAATTTCAATCGCTATATTATTTTGATAATATAGATACAAAGATGCAAGATATCATAACACAGAGTAGAACATCCAACTATTCCGTTTATCGTTAACTCCCTTCCAGTAGCTACACGCGAATATGCGAGACGACGACTATCAACATCGATCCAAGTTTAGATAGAACTGCTGTAAGAGCATCGTGTTTCATTGGAATTTCAGATCTACTACACATAGGAAACATACAATTTCGAATAAAGGAATAACAGTACCATAACAATAGGGAAGTTACTCCTCGTAATCGCAATTGGTTGCCAAGCAGTACGTATGAGAACTGGCAATGTTGGGCAAATTTTTATTTACCTATTAAACAATAAATAGGAAATCAAAATAATATTTTCACTGAAAATAAAAATTAAACTTTGTTGTATAAAAGTCGTTTAAACGATGCCAAAAATTATTTATTTCTCATCTC
>NT_179513.1:0-578 GCF_000188095.3 Bombus impatiens | reverse complement strand
AAGAGAAAGAAGGGACTAAAAGAGGTGAGAAATGGAGGGACACAGATCGAAGCAAGAGAAGAGCAAGAAAGGATGACAGTAGAGCAAGTTATAGAGGAAAGAAGAGAGAGGGAAGTAGAAGAGAGGGGGAAAAGGATAAGAAAATCCAAATATAACATACATTAAAGAAAAATCGCCAAAGAAGAGTTACCAAGGTACTTAGAAGGGATGATGAAGTAGAGGGACAGAAGAATATTAGCAAGATTCAGATGTGGAAACGAGACCAAATCAAAGGAATACTGGAAAGAATAAGGAGAAAAAAGATGCAAACTATGTAAAAGGAAAGAAGAAGACCTGAAACATGTAACAGAAGAATGTGACATAACGGGAGGACCAAAGGACATAGAAAAAACACTAAATGAGACTGGAGAAGGACTAACAGAACTAAAAGCAATAATAAAGAGGAGAAGGGCAATACAAGGCGGGGCGGAACGACAAGAAGGAAGCACAGCAAGGAGGCAAAAGCACAAAGTTGCAATAGTTTTTTAGTCGTTAGTTTTTAGTTTTTCTAGTTTTTTTAGTTTTTAGAGATACAATAA
>NT_179512.1:5343-6125 GCF_000188095.3 Bombus impatiens | reverse complement strand
AAACGAGTGTGCATTGCATTTGGCATTCAAAATGGAGGAAACGAGCGCTTAAACGTCGAAATATCACCAACCGGAATGAAATCACAGTTACTTTTCGTCAAAATCGACGAAATCATCGCGATTTGCGAGCTGTTGGGCTATTTTCAACGCTGAAATGGGCGTGTATTACATTGGGCATGAAAATGGAGTGGAACGAGCGGCAAAACGACGAAATATCTTCAGCGGGAAGCAAATGACAGTTACTTATCGTCAAAAGCGACGAAAGCATAGCGATTTGCGAGCCGTCGCGCTTGTTTCAACGCTGAAACGGGCGTGCATTACATTTGCAGTGTCAAATTGGGTGAAACGTGTGCTTAAACGACGTAATATCTCCAACGGCAAGGCTGTTGCGCTTGTTTCGTCGCTGAAACGGGCGTGCATTACATTTGCAGTGTAAAATGGAGTGAAACGAGCGCTCAAACGTCGAAATATCTCCAACGGGACGGAAATGACAGTTACTTTTCGTCAAAATCGACGAAAGCAAAGCGATTTGCGAGCTGTTGCGCTTGTTTCGTCGCTGAAACGGGCGTGCATTACATTTGCAGTGTAAAATGGAGTGAAACGAGCGCTCAAACGTCGAAATATCTCCAACGGGATGGAAATGACAGTTAATTTTCGTCAAAATCGACCAAATCATCGCGATTTGCGAGCTGTTCGGCTTGTTTCGACGCTGAAACGGGCGTGCACTGCATTTGACATGCAACGCGGAGTGAAACGAGCGCTTAAACGTCGAAATATCTCCA
>NT_179512.1:4910-5146 GCF_000188095.3 Bombus impatiens | reverse complement strand
AAATCGACGAAAGCAAAGCGATTTGCGAGCTGTTGCGCTTGTTTCGTCGCTGAAACGGGCGTGCATTACATTTGCAGTGTCAAATTGGGTGAAACGTGTGCTTAAACGACGTAATATCTCCAACGGCAAGGAAATGCCATTTAGTTTTTGTCAAAATCGACCAAATCATCACTAATTGGGTGCTGTTTTGCTTGTTTCGGCGCTGAAACGAGTGTGCATTGCATTTGGCATTCAAA
>NT_179512.1:0-4598 GCF_000188095.3 Bombus impatiens | reverse complement strand
CAAAATCGACGAAATCATCGCGATTTGCGAGCTGTTGGGCTATTTTCAACGCTGAAATGGGCGTGTATTACATTGGGCATGAAAATGGAGTGGAACGAGCGGCAAAACGACGAAATATCTTCAGCGGGAAGCAAATGACAGTTACTTATCGTCAAAAGCGACGAAAGCATAGCGATTTGCGAGCCGTCGCGCTTGTTTCAACGCTGAAACGGGCGTGCATTACATTTGCAGTGTCAAATTGGGTGAAACGTGTGCTTAAACGACGTAATATCTCCAACGGCAAGGAAATGCCATTTAGTTTTTGTCAAAATCGACCAAATCATCACTAATTGAGTGCTGTTTTGCTTGTTTCGGCGCTGAAACGAGTGTGCATTGCATTTGGCATTCAAAATGCCAAATTCGACGAAATCATCGCGATTTGCGAGCTGTTGCGCTTGTTTGGACGTTGAAATGGGCCTGCATTACATTTGCAGTGTAAAATGGAGTGAAACGAGCGCTCAAACGTCGAAATATCTCCAACGGGATGGAAATGACAGTTAATTTTCGTCAAAATCGACCAAATCATCGCGATTTGCGAGCTGTTCGGCTTGTTTCGACGCTGAAACGGGCGTGCACTGCATTTGACATGCAACGCGGAGTGAAACGAGCGCTTAAACGTCGAAATATCTCCAACGAGACGGAAATGACGGCTAGTTTTGTTCAAAATAGATGAAATCACCGCGATTTGCGAGCTGTTGGGCTTGTTTCGACGCAGAAACGGGCGTGCATCACATTTGCAGTGTAAAATGGGGTGAAACGAGCTCTTAAACGTCAAAATATCTCCAACGGGAAGGAAATGACAGTTACTTTTCGTCAAAATCGACGAAAGCATAGCGATTTGCGAGCTGTTGCGCTTGTTTCGACGCTGAAATGGGCGAGTATTACATTTGGCATGCAAAATGGAGTGAAACGGGCGGCAAAACGTCGAAATATCTTGTTACGTATTCGTTGAAATCGATCAAATTTTAAGTTTAAATTTTATTGAATTTATTTTCCGTTTGATTTGAGTTTAATCGGAAGGGAAATATTCAAATGATATTATTGTGTATGAAATATTGATTTAGATTTCTGATCAATACGGTAGTTGCTGCCACCAGAAATAGTCTAAGGATTATTTCAAAAAAATTTTTTTTGTTATTACTATTATTTTTATTTCTTTTCCATTCTCCTTACTATTCTTTTTCCTTTCTCTTTTTCTTTATTACTATTATTATTGTTTTTCTTCAAGCTAAGAGTATTAATGTGTGATGGGTATTGTTCGTCTATAGTGTCTCTGGTAACTAGATTGAATTCCCAGTCTGGAAGTGCATCTGTAGCACGTTCTTGGCTGTAGGAAGACAAATACTTGTACCTTCGTCTGTCGTGTATTTTCGGTAACTATTAGATTGAATTCCCAGTCTGGAAGTGCCTCTGTAAGCACCTTCTTGGCTGTAGAAAAACAAATCTTTGTACTTTTGTTTTTTTTGGTAACTATTAGATTGAATTCCCAGTCTGGAAGTGCCTTTGTAAGCACCCTCTTGGCTGTAGGAAAACAAATCTTTGTACCTTCGTTTTTTGGTAACTATTGGATTGAATTCCCAGTCTGGAAGTGCCTCTGTAAGCACCTTCTTAGCTGTAGAAAACAAATCCTTATACCTTCGTCTGTCGGAGATTTTGTTACTTCGTAAGAGCTTATCCAATAATTTACGTTTAATGGGTAGCGTTAACTAACATTTAATGCAACTGGCAAACGAATTCCACTTTTCGGCTAAACTGCTATGCGCGGGAGTACTGGCACGGGAGAGGATTAAAGTTATTCGGAATAAACTATTGATATTGACAAATATATTTATTTCGTCCGATTGAGTTATATCTACAGCAATTAATCGTTTGTACCAATGTTCGGCTCGCTTCTTGCTGAGATGACATTTATCTTTTCGATTCTTTCTTCTTTTTGTCATCTGATATGATCAAGGTGAAATGAATATCATTCTCTGTGTGCGACTTGTGCGATTTCGCAAGCCTTGCCCAAAGACGGGCGATATTTGCCAACGATGGGAGGAGGAATGCGAAAATCGATAAGTGTTTTCGATAATTGAAAACACCGTTAACACAGGTTTAACACAGCGAATAATCAGTTAGATTTAACAATTTAGAAAATATAAGTCGTTCTTGGCAACTAGTGGTAACTATTAGATTGAATTCCCAGTCTGGAAGTGCCTCTGTAAGCACCTTCTTAGCTGTAGAAAACAAATCCTTATACCTTCGTCTGTCGGAGATTTTGTTACTTCGTAAGAGCTTATCCAATAATTTACGTTTAATGGGTAGCGTTAACTAACATTTAATGCAACTGGCAAACGAATTCCACTTTTCGGCTAAACTGCTATGCGCGGGAGTACTGGCACGGGAGAGGATTAAAGTTATTCGGAATAAACTATTGATATTGACAAATATATTTATTTCGTCCGATTGAGTTATATCTACAGCAATTAATCGTTTGTACCAATGTTCGGCTCGCTTCTTGCTGAGATGACATTTATCTTTTCGATTCTTTCTTCTTTTTGTCATCTGATATGATCAAGGTGAAATGAATATCATTCTCTGTGTGCGACTTGTGCGATTTCGCAAGCCTTGCCCAAAGACGGGCGATATTTGCCAACGATGGGAGGAGGAATGCGAAAATCGATAAGTGTTTTCGATAATTGAAAACACCGTTAACACAGGTTTAACACAGCGAATAATCAGTTAGATTTAACAATTTAGAAAATATAAGTCGTTCTTGGCAACTAGTGGAGTCGTAAGCGAAAAATGATTCTTTTAATTGGCAACTGGGTTCACTGTGGACAATCAGTGTGGCTTCGTAGGCCTCGCCCAAGGATGAGCAATCTGCTAACGATGGGAAGAGGAAAACGAAAAACCATAGATGTTCTATGCGTTGAAAACACCGTAATCACTGGTTGATACAGCGAACAATTGTAAACGAAATAGATCGAAATTTGATAAAGTTGTTTTATTACAGACAATTTATTAAATCTTGGCCAAGAACGTTTATTTCAATTTTATATCGTGAATTCAAGACGTTCGGATGAAATCTACGTAAATTGTGTGCTTGATAGTTTTATCTATCAACAATAGCTGCCGACGGGTGCTTTTGTTCAGAGACAACTTTATTCGACTGCAAGTTAAAAGAGAAGAGGATATACAATTTCAAATTTCCTACCTTGATTAGATGTAAAGTCGATCGGTGGTATGTATGGCTTGGTGATGTGTCGAATTTTGACAATTAACTTTAATTCTGCAGATGAAGTGACAATACGAATGCTTAATTCGAATGATGATTTTTTGAAACCCCTTTCAATATTCGATTACGACGGACAGAGTGACAATGTGAACGATTTGAATTTTGGATGAAGACTCTTGAAACTATTTAACTTTTCTAATATTCGATTTCGACGGACAGATTGACGATGTGAATGGTCTGAATTTTGAATAAGGACTCCCTTACTCTATGTTATTCCCGCTTATTTATAATATCCTAATTGTCACGTGATGGATCATCTCTATGGGAATCACAGCATTGCTACGTGACAAATTAGGAATTTTGTAACTGTCTACTTTCGCGGATTGTGCTGAAGTTTCGTCTTCTTGATTATCTTATTTACGCTATTCCTAATTTCTCATATCTTTGAGACACGTAGATGCTGCTGAAGTTTCGTCTTAATTTCTCGTATTTCGTTGGGTATTAGGGACATGCAAGGTGCGTGATAAAATGTAGGTATCGTAGTAGCTCGTATTTTGCTAATATTGCGTCTGCGATGTTTCCCAGAACTTCCTTACTGATGCCAGTGGAACGTGGCAGGCGCGTGCCAACTTGTCCTTGCTGAAGTTGCATCTGCGATGTATCTGGAAACTTCCTTGCTGATGCCAGTGAATCGTTCAAGGCGCGTGGCAACTTAGTATTTGCCGAGTCTTCTTATGCGTTATTTCCTGTTTCTTTCAATAAAATATCATTTTTTTTTTTTTAATAGTAAGCTTAATATATTATTTCATGGTTTGTTTCTCACGGCTGGTTTCTATCAATTTCCAGTATTCTTGCGTTATGTTGTATTGATCATTATTTGTTCTTTCTTCGTTACGATCTTCCATTTTTATTATCATTTATTATGTTTAATATGATTTATTTTGTAACGCATAAAGGTTACTATATGCACGTGTTGATTATTCAAAATGGCCGCCTGTGAATGTTCATAGTATATAGTGACATTTTATTAATGTGAAATCTATTATTTATCCGTTAATTATTTATGACTTTATTTTAATAGTTGACGTATAATTGCAGTGGGAATAATATTATTTTGCATTTATTTAATGTGCGTAATTATTGCATGTATTCCGATGCGCACGTGTAAGAGCTATCATAACAGTCCAAGATGGCCGCTCGTGAGTGTCTATAGTAAAAATGTAGTAACGCGTCCTTAAATTGTTTAATACTGATATGATTATTCGTCCGTCGCTTATTTTCCTCTACTTTAACGCAGTTAGAATTTTTAAATGACAATAGTATTGTTTGTGTAATCATT
>NT_179511.1:0-8740 GCF_000188095.3 Bombus impatiens | reverse complement strand
ATAAAATTGTAGATCTTTATCGTTATACTAATAAAAATGAGAAATAATATATTCCGAGTATGTAAACACCGTGCCACGGACGTACGTTGCAATTTTTCCTGTCATATTCTACGAACATCCATTTCATCGTTGTTAACTTCATCATTCAAAGGATTCAAATTTTCACCAGCTAGAAGTGCTTCAATCTCGCGATATGTTTTTCCTCTTGTATCCGGTACGCATATGAACATCATCACTAATGCCACAAAGCATGATGACGCGAACAACGCGTAATTGTCAAACACTCCTATATTATCGGTAATCACTTGAGTCAGTTTCGACACGGTAAAACCAATTACACCATCGAAAATGACAACGATGGCACCCACAAAGCCTATCAGTTTCGTAGGAAATAAGTCACATAGGAAAACGTTGAGTAACGTACCTAAACCAATGTGAAACACAACTAGATGCAAAATTAAAGACGTGACAAATTCCTCAGATATATATTTAGGTGCGTAAAGATAAGATGATAAAAGAATCGATATACAACACGTCCCAGCCGTAGACAGAATCACATGTTTTCTTCTTCCACACCAATCCACTATAAACACGGTTAAATAGCTAGGTAAAAGGCGGATAATCTCGACACAAATCAATATGTCGTTTAGACCCGTAGAGGTCGCTTTTCTGCTAATGAAATCCCGCAGGTGCTGCGTAGCGGTGAAGTTACCGCTAAGATGTTGTGTCATGAAAGCACGATAAACAGAGCTTTCCTGTTGCTTCGTTGTAGTATTGCTCGCAGCTTTTCTAAACAGGTATATTTAGTTAAATCCATGTATGGCTCAGATATGTCCGCTGATGCTCGTGAATCCACTCTGGATTGTGTGCCTAAGTCGCTTCTGGCTCGTGAGTGTAATTCGCTTCTCGTTTCTGGGAGTATTTGGCTGGTGGATGGTCGGTGTATTTGGCTTGTGGATGGTCGGTGTATTTCATTTGTGGTTTCTGGGTGTGTTTCGCTTGTTGCTTCTGGGTGTATTTCTCTTGTGATTTCTCGAGGTATTTCGCTTGTGGATGGTCGGTTTATTTGCCTTGCGGATGGTCGGTGTATATCGTTTGTGGTTTCTGGGAGTATTTCGCTTGTGCTTTCTGGGTGTATTTCGCATGTTGCTTCTGGATGCTTTTCACTTGTGGATGCTTGGTGTATTTCGCATGTGGGATCTGGGTGTATTTTGCTTGTCGGGCGCCGGTGTATTTGGCTAGTGGATGGTCGGTGCAAGTCGCTTGCGGATTGTGAGTGTAATTCGCGCGTGGTTTGTGGTGGTAGTCCGTGCGAGACGCGCGAGTATTCTACGTGTAATTCGCCCGTGGCTTGTGTACGTACTTCGCATTTGAATTTTGAGTGTACTGAGGATATGGATTGTGAGTGTGAGTCGCTACTGGATGGTAAGTTTAAATCGGACGTGGCTTCTGTGTCTACTACTTCCCGTGTGGGGTCTGAGTGTGTTTCGCGTATTGATTGTGAGGGTAAATTGCTTGTGTAAGGTGGGGGTAAATCTCTACATGATGATGGTTCTGGGTGTATTTCGCTTGTTGCTTCTTGGTGTATTCCGCTTATGGTTTCTGGGTGTATTTCGCCTGTTGCTTCTGGGTGTATTTCTCTTGTGATTTCTGGAGGTATTTCGCTTGTTGCTTCTGGGTGTATTTCGCTTGTTGCTTCTTGGTGTATTCCGCTTATGGTTTCTGGGTGTATTTCGCCTGTTGCTTCTGGGTGTATTTCGCTTGTGATTTCTGGAGGTATTTCGCTTGTTGCTTCTGGGTGTATTTCGCTTGTGGTTTGTGGATGTATTTCGCTTGTGGATGGTTGGTACATTTCGCATGTGGGGTCTGGGTGTATTTGGCTTGTCGGGGGCCGGTGTATTTGGCTAGTGGATTGTCGGTGTAAGTCGCTTGCAGATTGTGAGTGTAATTCGAGCGAGGTTTGGAGTGGTAGCCCGGGCGAGACGCGCGAGTATTCTACGCGTAATTCGCCCGTGGTTAGTGTGCGTACTTCGCATTTGAATTTTGAATCTACTGAGGATATGGATTGTGAGTGTGAGTCGCTACTGGATGGTAAGTTTAAATCGGACGTGGCTTCTGTGCCTACTACTTCCCGTGTGGGGTCTGAGTGTGTTTCGCGTATTGATTGTGAGGGTAAATTGCTTCTGTAAGGTGGGGGTAAATCTCTACATGATGGTGGGGGGAAAAGAGTACTGTACGATGGGGGTAAATCGCCACTTGATGGAGGGGGCAAATTGATACTATACGGTGTGGTTAAATCTCTCCTGGATTCGTGTAAATCGCTTGTGAATTGTTGGTGTAATCCGTATCTGGCTTCTGCGCGTAGAGCACGTAGTTCGACTTTCACTTGGTCCGGATCTTCGATGCCTTTGTAATATGCTATCGACTTGCATGCTTGCTCCTTTTTACCTTTTGCCACCAAGAAATACGGAGTTTCGCGTATGTATATGAGCGGCAAGATGGAGATAGCGGATATTCCTGCAAGAGCCAGCAGGTGTGACGTGTACGTCAGCGAGGATCCAGTAACGTAGGTTAGTAGTGACCCGAAATATACGTTCGCTGCGATTAGAGTACTCAGGCGTCCTCTGAGTTTGACGTCGGCGACTTCTGACACGAACATGGGATTTATCGTGCTGGCAATACCAACGCCTATACCGAGAATCCCCCGGGCAAAGTATAGCATTTGCACAGAAGTTGCGGAGTACATGTCGAGCCATCCTATGGTGAACATTATGCTGCATGCAACAAGGCAGTATTTACGACCGATGCGATCGGCCAACTGCGCAGCCAGAAGTGAACCGATCATTGAACTAAGTACTGTCAAAGAAACGCTCCATGAATATTCGTCGTGTGTTAACCTTAGCGGCACTTCGCCGATTCCAGTTGTTAGAGGGAGAAATGAAGAGTTTGTCCATCCGTAGACTGTACCGACCAAGCACATGGTTATCGTTCCTGGAATGAGAAACAGTTAATGCTATATATAGCATATGTTAATTGTAGTGCAGTCGCTTCATAATTACACTGCATATATGTTTGGAAATTTGTACTTTTAACATATACTGTTAATATATTTATAATCAATACATACCGCAGGCTATAAGTAAATGAACTCTGCGCGATGTTAGCACGAATGCTTTCCGTTAGTTTTATTTCTTAGCTATTTTATTATTTATCTGTTAATCAATTCTCATTATATGTGCATTAAGTAAAATACTACGTGAAGTAAAATTTGTTAAAGAATTGCGATAGGTCTAGGTATATTAATGTGTAATAATGAACATTTTTTTGCTTTCAGATCTCTCATAAATATATAAAAGTCCACACTCGGTTTATGATATAACAAAGCATCACGGCGTTGAATATCTGAATCGAAATGTTAAATTTATCATAATGTCGGATGGAATTGAAATGAAACTTTAAACGATGGTACGCAAGTCAATACAAGTAAGAAGTAATTTAGGAACGTCACTATGAAACATCAATTCGAGAGGGGAATGGACATTGCATTCTGCGTATTAAAATTGCAGATAAGTACCTGACGTAATATCAAGAGTGAAAACTAACCGGAAATACATGCCAGCCCTCGCCGGCTTTTTGCGTTGCAGAGACGAGGACATTTCCATAGCGAAAATAAACCGACAAGATCTGAACCTCCGCCCTCAGGCGAGTGCCCAGCAGTGTTCGTGGGAGCCTGGAAAACAGACACCTTTGTTAAGAATAGAAATCATAATTCTATTCTAATTAGATAGTGTATTCTAACTTATGAGCGAATTCCAAACCACGGAAAAGATATTGAGAAGTATTTAAATATTAGCATTATTTCAACATTTTTTCTTTCTCCTATCTTAATAGAAATACAATTTATGATACTTCTGTCAACAGCATTAAAATATTCTTGATGTTATTTGATGTTATTATAGATAGAAGACGTACTTGAGTTTTTCACTGACGTTTGCTAATGGTTACTTGTGCTTTTGACAACTTTCTTCTACAATCATTTCCTTTGAGTGTCCTCCAAATCAATGATAATTTGTAAGGTATTTATATGTTCCTTAAATATTTTTTGAAATTAATGAAATATATTAACATGTCGTATAGATAATACCGAAGAACCGTTTGAACCTTGGAATATGAATCGATATTTATAAGAGGTAACAGTTTTAAGCTTTGAACTTTATATTTTGGTGGATCGTGACAGTTTAAATCAGGCTGAAAGATTCAAAATTTTAAATGATCACGATCGATCAAGACACAAGGTCAAAGATTTAAGATTATTGTGACTTTTAAATATCGACACGATATGTTAATACATTTCATTATGTGCCAGAACTTTAAATAGAGACGTAGGAATCAGAACTTTAATCGCTATGGATTCCAATCTCTATTTGGAAATAAAAGAATAATAGTTAAGACGTACTTGAGTTTTTCACTGACGTTTGCTAATGGTTATTTGTGCTTTTGAAAACTTTCTTGTACAATCTTTTCCTTTGAGTGTCCTCCATATCAATGATAATTTGTAATGTTTTTATATGTTTCTTAAATATCTTTTCTAAATAATGAAATATATTAACATGTATAGATAATACCGAGGAACCGTTTGAACCTTCGAATATGATTCGATATTTATAAGACGTAACACCTTTAAGCTTTGAACTTTATGTTTTGGTGGGTCGTGACAGTTTAAATCAGGCAGAAAGATTCAAAATTTTAAATGATCACGATCGATCAAGACACAAGGTCAAAGATTTAAGATTATTGTGACTTTTAAATATCGACACGATATGTTAATACATTTCATTATGTGCCAGAACTTTAAATAGAGACGTAGGAATCAAAACTTTAATCGCTATGGATTCCAATCTCTATTTGGAAATAAAAGAATAATAGTTAAATTCGCTGAAAATAGGTACCTCAAACAGACGCCATTTTTTATATTTTCGTTGAATTAGAATTTAGGATTTGTTATTCGGCGATATTTAATTTCTAGCCGTTTATTTCAAAAATATTTATCATATAATAATATTAAATACTTACCGTTGTACTCTCGGACATGCTGCCAAAAATAAGTACTTTCACGCAATTATATAATCACGATAGATTTTCAATAATTCAATTTGTAGGATTTAGTTCACTCATAATTATTTAAAAAATGCACGAATGACCTGGGGTAGTAATCTATCGCGAAAAAAGGACAACTGTAAGAAATCTTTACACTGAATCTCGCGATTTGCGGATTTCGTATTGACTTGTTCGATTTACACAACTGCCACAACTATACTGGATACTTCTGAGGATACTTCCCCTTTACATACAATCGACATTATTTCAACACATAAACACTTCTAATTCTCCTTGTTATATGTTTAAGTGTAACGAATTATTTTTAAATATTTTGCCATAGGAACAATAATATTTTTGTACATATTATATCTAGGAAATATCCTAATTATAGTGTTAGAACAATCGAATGCCAACTAGTATATGATACATATTTCCTATAATATAAAAATTGAAATGAGCAAAAATAATTGCACTGCTCCGACTATTAATTATTTTTGTTCTATGTTGCTGCATCGTCTACGTTGCGATCACAATGCAGCATTTGAATTTATAACATTATAATATTATAATATTATAGCATTTGGGTTTATAAGGAAACCTTTACATTTTTTATAGCTAGGTTTAAGGGAATCTTTATATTCTTGATCGGTAAGAATTATGAAGCCACTCTGTGCCTTTATTATGTTCGGATTTGTACGTATTATGCAGGGCTTGCGAAAACGCCTTTAGTTTTCTAATTATAGTATTGAAATTAAATTAGATGTTCTATCAGGTAGAGTTTCTCAAATTTGATGGGACACGATCTAGATGGAACGTTTGTGAGTCTGGTGAATGGTTATGTAGAGTAGCTTTACTGCTAAAAAGCAATGCTTCCTAGATGCATTAATCCGTTCCTAATAAGTACTTCAATATTTAATTAATTTATACATGCGTAATTAAGAGTAATGTTTAAGTAAATAAGGTAGTGTAAGTAGATAAGCAGTATAATTCTTTATGAGGCGCGTCTTTCCCATTTTTGAAATAATCTTACCACAGACGAGGAAGAGGAATCGACGTGACATTCAATGCTTGTCCGACTCTCACATTTTGCGGGTCGGATGACCTCTCCATACCATTTTCGTGTCGCATGCGAAGTTAATATTTCGGTTTAATACTTGTTTGAATTAAAGCTACAATCTTGTACGAAATTATAAATAAAATATAAAACTGGATATCCAATACTCGCAGCGAAATATAATTCTATCTTGCTACAATATTTCAGTAAACATCACACACTATCAAAATAATAAATTACTGTATAGTAAAGTAAGTAAATAAGAATTAAGTGAATCGTTTAATCAGTTCTAAATGAAATTGCAATTTCATATATCTGAAACAAAAATGTGAATTTCTAAATCTTTCCTATTTCCATCCTTGGATTCTCAAACCAATAATAAATTATGTATTGCCAAGTATAGGTAATCTTATTCACCATCAGAAACTCACGAAACCGGTTCGATAATTTATTGATAACGAACAGACGATGTACCTCGATGTCCCACAGTGTATCTCGATGTCCCAGGACATCCCACGATGTTCTTAGGATATCCTACTCTGCCCCACGGTAAATTCTCTTCGTGGCTTTTGTCCCACGAAGTTTCACGGGGTACAACGGTTTCCCATGGTGTCCCAGGGTATTCCATGGTGTCCCAGGGTATTCCATGGTGTCCCAGGGTATTCCATGGTGTCCCAGGGTATTCCATGGTGTCCCAGGGTATTCCATGGTGTCCCAGGGTATTCCATGGTGTCCCAGGGTATTCCATGGTGTCCCAGGGTATTCCATGGTGTCCCAGGGTATTCCATGGTGTCCCAGGGTATTCCATGGTGTCCCAGGGTATTCCATGGTGTCCCAGGGTATTCCATGGTGTCCCAGGGTATTCCATGGTGTCCCAGGGTATTCCATGGTGTCCCAGGGTATTCCATGGTGTCCCAGGGTATTCCATGGTGTCCCAGGGTATTCCATGGTGTCCCAGGGTATTCCATGGTGTCCCAGGGTATTCCATGGTGTCCCAGGGTATTCCATGGTGTCCCAGGGTATTCCATGGTGTCCCAGGGTATTCCATGGTGTCCCAGGGTATTCCATGGTGTCCCAGGGTATTCCATGGTGTCCCAGGGTATTCCATGGTGTCCCAGGGTATTCCATGGTGTCCCAGGGTATTCCATGCTGCCCCACGGCTTCCCATGATATCCCACGGTGGCCCACGATGGCCCACGTCCAGTCTAGATCATCCAAAATACTTCCTGACTTTTGGTGATCCAAACTGTATTGTATTAGCGTAGGTATTGACTTGGTATAGTTTTCCATAGATTAGTCAACTGATTAATTTTTGAAAACAATGCCAATTACCAGGTCTTATCACGAAGAGGTAACTACGCACGAGACCCGCCCATGAGTTATTTAACATTACACATCGATCTTGATCTTCAACCTATTGGCAAGAATACCGAGTTCTGACTATGTTTAAGCATGGGCCTGCCGGACCGGGACCACCGAACAGAATTATGAATGCACGGCCCCAAGTGAACGAGCGACGTCCACCTCCGCGCCCCCCGAACAAAATTACGGAGGACGGAAATTGCTGGTCCCTGACCGAGTACTGAAGTACCAATCGGACAGGACTGCATATCCACGACTGAATTCCCAACAGATTCGCAACCATCAACGGCGCGACGACAACTCCCGTGATTCGATGTAAACGTCGAGCAGTCATCGAGCAGTCACCAAGGCAGAGATGAAATTAGAAATTGAAAGAGCTGTTCAGTGCACGTTTACCTGCATGCACCCAGTATACGCGCGAGCGAGTATGCCATGCAATTATATATTTAAATCATTTATTTAAAAGTTAGGAATTGATGTTATTGTTTTAGATTAATTATCAGGAGAATTAATTTATTATTGTAAGTTTTTAGATCTTTAAATTTTACAATCCATCAGAATATTATATAACCAGTTACAAAGTTTCGTAACTTAATTCCAAGTATATAAAACGGAGCACATTCAAACGATCACATAATGGAAATTTAGCGAGTATCCCTTGAGATAATTACAATCACGACGCAACGTTATGAATTGCAGAGAGCACGAAAGACACTGATATTTTTCGATATCGGTAT
This sequence comes from Bombus impatiens, assembly GCF_000188095.3. NCBI lineage: Eukaryota > Metazoa > Arthropoda > Insecta > Hymenoptera > Apidae > Bombus > Bombus impatiens. The sequence continues at coordinate 487 of NT_179511.1, read as the reverse complement.
TTCAGAACACGCGACACAGAGTCCCATATAATGACACGTCTAATCGCGTTTTTATAATAGGGGATGTGTGAAATATCGATACACATACGAATTACCATCCCAGAGAGAATTATAATATAAATGTAGTTTAGTTTTACGTTTAACTCGATCTTTACTTTCAGTTTTAAATTTCTTCGGTCATTCTTAAAGCTCTTCATGTTGTTTCTTTTCCATAACGATCAAAGAACTAATATTTTGCAAATAAATGACAAGAAAGAATTTGTGCGAATTCTTTTATACAAAATGATTAATATTTTGGGAAAAAGAAGGGGTGATGTTATCGTAGAAGAGAAAGTTGCTATTCAGAGTACTTTACCCAGTGATCTCGGTGGTTTTCTTACCATTTTAATATCGTTCTCGACGTAACGGATTTACCATGATGTTGGGATAGGATCTTAGCAGTATTTGGTATTACAGTTGAATCGTCTTCATTCGGACTCCTGTAATT
>NT_179510.1:0-370 GCF_000188095.3 Bombus impatiens | reverse complement strand
GGCACACACATAATACAAACAAGGCAAGTCAAATTCCTAGGACTCCATTTAGATACACGATTCACATGGAAACAGCGTATTGAATCTATAATAGACAAAATACAATTAGCAAGGAGACAAATGTGTTGGTTAACAGGTCGAAAATCCAAACTAAGCGTAGAAAACAAACTAAAAATATACAAAACGATCATAAAACCAATTTGGACGTACGGAATTCCACTTTGGGGAACAGCAGCAATGAGCCATATAACCAAAATAGAGGCAATGCAATCTAAAATACTCAGAACAATAGCAAACACGCCATGGTACGTTAGAAACGAGGTCATTCGGGAAGACCTTGGAATACCAACGGTCAAGGAAGAGATTAGCA
>NT_179509.1:365-808 GCF_000188095.3 Bombus impatiens | reverse complement strand
GCGGCGCGCCCGAAACGAACGAGATCGCGATCTCTCGAAAGAACTAATAAACCTACGCGATGTACCCCCGTGCACCAGATAACCCTAAGGTCCAGCGGAAAGCCCAAGCATTGACCTTCGCCCGATTCCGGATAACCCTAAGGTTCAGCGGAAAGCCCAAGCATTGACCTTCGCCCGATTCCTGTCACGTCGTCTGGATCTTATCACGGTCGATGGCACCTACCGATGACACTAGCGATCTAGCAGATAGGCCTGCAATTTAATACACTCCAACTGAATAAATGAAGGCCCGGGGAGGGGCCGCTGAACAGGATTACAAAGGCAATGCCCCAACTGAACAGTGGGCTCCACCCCTGCGGGTTCGTCACTTGAACAGAATTACGGAGGACGTGAAATGCAGGTCTCTGCCCGAGTACCGAAGTACCAATCGGACAGTATTGCGG
>NT_179509.1:0-299 GCF_000188095.3 Bombus impatiens | reverse complement strand
AACGACGAGCGGTCGTCGAGTAGTCATCAAGACAGAGGTGTGCTTGGTATTGATTGAAATCAATGAATGTGGAGTTACAACCGATTAACGGTACAACTGCTATAAATTAAGAGCATAATTACTTTGAATTAATGGGAGAATGTGGTTATAAATTATTGGTATAACTGTTAAGAATTAATGGAGTAATTGTTTTAGATTAATGGCACAAATGTTATAAATTAATGGCACAGATGATATAAATTAATGGTTTAAATGATATAAATTAATGGCTAAATGTATAAAATAACAGTTTAAAAGTT
>NT_179508.1:229-500 GCF_000188095.3 Bombus impatiens | reverse complement strand
TCGGAATGAATAACTAGTCGTGAGGCTATGAGGCTAGTATTCGGGTTAGGGTTAGGTGCATGGGATTTTCTTCTCCCTAAAGGATAAGAAACACTTGGCTGTGTTCACTTTCGACGGTTGAGCGGCACGTGTTGTTTTCGAACTTCACTGGGTACTACAGATACGTCTGCACGCTTCGGCACTTAACAGCGAACTGATAGCTTTCCTTAAATGAAATATTTGTAGCGGCACGCTACAATAAACATTCCAACGGTTTCTGTCCCGTGGCCCC
>NT_179508.1:0-219 GCF_000188095.3 Bombus impatiens | reverse complement strand
CTCGCCACACGCAGATCCTATTCTTCGGGTATGATGGTTACCAGATGCCGACGCGTCTCCACAGTACGTGATCAGCTAGCCCGAGGGCCGTTATAAACACTAAGATCTAGTTATCTAAAGTCCTTCAAACAGACAAACAGTCTTTGCCTCAACTAAGGGAAGATAGGGGAAATCTATTTTTTTCAACGAACGACGTCTCCCACCAGCAACTTTCTCTCG
>NT_179507.1:0-613 GCF_000188095.3 Bombus impatiens | reverse complement strand
TGATTTCGTCGATTTTGATGAAATCTAGCCGTCTCTTCCTTCCCGTTCTAGATATTTCGACGTTTAAGACCTCGTTCGACTCCTTTTTACACTGCAAATGTAATGCACCACCGTTTAAGCGTCGAAACAATCAAAATAGCTCGCGATGCTCTACGGTTTAAGATCCGAAACAAGCAAAAGGGCTCGCAAATCGCGAAGATTTCGTAGATTTTAATGAAATCTTGCCGCCAATTCCTTCCCGTTGTAGATATTTCGACGTTTAAGCGCTCGCTGAACTCCATTTTACGCTGCAAATGTAACCCACCTTGGTTTAAGTTCCGAAACAAGCAAAATAGTTCGCTAATCGCGAAGATTTTGATGAAATCTAGACGTCATTTCCTTCCCGGTGGAGATATTTCGACGTTTACGCTCTCGTTGAACTTCCCGGTGGAGATATTTCGACGTTTAAGCGCTCGTTGAACTCCATTTTACGCTGCAAATGCAATGCACTACAGTTTAATCGTCAAAACAAACAAAAGATCTCGCAAATCGCGAAGATTTACTATATTTTGATGATATCTAGCCGTATTCCCTTCCCGTTGGAGATATTTCGAAGTTTAAGCGCTCGTTGAAC
>NT_179506.1:6048-6841 GCF_000188095.3 Bombus impatiens | reverse complement strand
TCAACTCCGCTTGAGAGTTAATTTCCATTGCGATGTTTTGCCCCACCGTCCACTTTAGTAATTCCTTGGCACTCTCCCTTTTGCCGACCGGAATCAACGATGCTACTTAGAATCTCTTCTCTGTATCGCAATCGATCGCATGATGCCCGGTCGCTCTTTCCGACCGAGAGACGGCCTTGGGACCGACCGTCCTCTCCTCGTTCCTCACCCAGTCGTGCGATGATTGTCGGGGCGACCCTGGGGAGGTACCACTCGTCGAACCGGTGGACTCGTCAGTAAGGCTATGCCCGGTAGTCCCTGCCTTAGACGTAGAGAGAGTCTCGCTAGATGTGTAGAGGGAGTCTCGCTAGGTGTGGTATTTGTATGATTCACTCATATATTCGACCGCTAGCGAGATACACAGACTCGTTGTCGTCGTAGCCCTCTGGTGTTGGCGGTTGGTGCCCGCGGATCGCCCGGGAGGTGTTGCGCCGCGTTGATGCCTCGTCCTGTCAGCGTCCTGTTGATACCGATCCGCCACATATTTATCATGACGCCCAATACTCATATGGTAATAAATACCACATGTGAATATTATTCTTTCTTAATTTATCAAATTATTCAATATTGAAGTATATTCATCAGCTTCTATACTTTCAATATTACAATTACTTACTTTATTTTAGGTTTAAAGGTGACGATGTGTAGTACAACCACCAGTATCATTTATTAAGATTCTATTGTATTGCAACACTATGAGAGTAAGATTATGAATCAGCATAAACTTATACACTATACTTGTACTTATACTTAT
>NT_179506.1:2226-4710 GCF_000188095.3 Bombus impatiens | reverse complement strand
ATTGATCACTTATATTGCGATATTCACATACATACACATGAAATAAAATCCTACATCCTATGTATATCTAACTTAAATAGAAACCTATCTACTACTTATTATGTGAAATAATATTTTATCCAGCATAAATGCCACATCTAGTTTGTATTTCTTTGACTGTATCATATATTTTAACGCCGATTGGTCAAGCAACTACAAGGTTCATGAGCAAACAACTTGAGAACCAAAGTGAGCCTTTAGAGCAATTGAAGGATTCTTAAAAATGATTTACTTTAGCACTATTATATTTTAAAATATATTTATTTTCTACCATCATTGTTTATTGCTCAGTAGACTTTCCAATAGTAAATTATTATTGTCAACGAATAACTATCTCGTAACTTTTGTTTCATGAAGAATGATAAAGGATTTTGTCATTATAATGTTGTCTTTATAATGCAAAAATGTTCATATTCAGTGAGCAGATGAATTGCTTACAGCTCTGAAATCATGTGCGTATAAATAACTGCATTCTTATTAAAACATTATAGAAAAAACAAGCAATGTCATAAATGGATTTATTTAGAAAGGGACGAGTGAAAAGGCCAAATGAAAAGGCTGTTGCATCCCTTTTTCATAAAATTGAATTTGTATTCCTCTGGTTTAAACAGAAAAAATAAGGTTCGAATAGTCAGTACACGATACAGTATACTATCCATAGTAAGATCATTATACCGGACATTTTAGTGATCTGGTGTATCCAGTACAACCTGAAATAACCGAAAATAAATGTATTTATATTAGTTCCTATTTTTTTATACGAAGATACTTTTATATGCACCTTGATAACCATTGTCGGGCTGCTGACTTAAACTCTTGTTTCTGAATAAATTTCCTAATTCCCATCAGGTAAATTGCAACATACTTCTCCCAATTCATAGCCCGTAAATCTAGTTTGACCATATCGCCGTCGTTCAAAATTTTCACTTTTCTCACTAAGTCAGAACAATTATCCCTTTGGAAAGTCCATTCGTGCATGATTTTCTCACTAAGTCAGAACAGTTATCCCTTTGGAAAGTCCATTCGTGCATGATGAAATATGCTATCATTGTAAACAGCTTATTGCCATTTAGGAGAAGTTTCATCATTCTGAAATATCAGTTTTACTTTTATTATAGATGAAGACAGAGATTTCCCCATTTTTCTCGTAGCATGAGAATCGATAGAATACTCACATTGGTTTACTACCTCGGAGTCTTAAAAATATATCTATGACGAACGCAGGCAAAACATGCGGAATTATACTCCGAACCTGGTAAATATATCTATTAGCTATCATTGGACAACCCGGGTACCATAGCGTATCGTTCAGTGGCGTTTCTGTGCTACATTTCACAATGGCATCTCTCATCTGACCCCATCTTGCCAATTGAAACAATTACATTGTATTATTAATTAATTGAAATACGCTTAAAGTAAAGTTTATTGTTATCCGTGTATCTCAGCAAATATTATGCAATCTAAATAAGTATTACATTACATCACTATCTTCCTAAATTAACGTATTGAGATCAAAATCGGACTTTCGTATTCTACGTTTGTGTGCGCTTCCATTGTTCACCTTACTTAAATAAACTGAAACTTATGGAATACTCTAACAATCGAATTACATTACTAGAAAAAAATTCGTAATAAAAATTACTTAAAAGGGCATGCGTTACTCGTGCAGTTGTAAACTTTAACTTCATGATCTCTATGTAACGTGACATGCCATGCAGTACATATTATCATGTCGACTACGAAATCCACAGGCACTATATCCGATATTGCATCTCTCCTACCTCGTATCGCTGTTGCACATCCTCTGCCGATTAGCATAATGGTACCTGGTAACATTAAATTCGTTTAGAAATTATTTGTGAATTTTGATTACCAGAAATGTAGCGCTAAATAGATTGGTAAGAATTCTCGTAATTGTGAGCAACAACAAATTTGAACTATAATAATGATGATTAAGTGGAGAGCCTCTCATTTATCCTCTCACAAACAAATCGATTAACTCCACTTTTAGGAAATGTAAGGAGTATTGAAAAATTACTGTCGGAAAAGATCTATGAAAATACTTGTTAATGCAGAAATATTCTCTATCCAACCAGGACATGGTTCTTGCAAAGAGGCACCAACTATGCTTGGCCGTACTATCGCAACTGGCAGATCTTTGCACTTGCTTGCTACAATCTGCTCTGCTAAATTCTTACTGAATGTGTATGTGTTTGGATAAGTTTTTAAAATCTTTTTTTCTATTTCGATGATGGACGATTTGTCGAATTGGTCACATATATCGATCACCTCCGAAGGTTTCAAGCTCGTACTGCAAAGTCGATAATAAGTGAACGTATTATTTACGTTATAATTATGTATATAACATTCGTAGATCATGGAACAACGTTTACGTATAACTTATTCTTACGTATAAACTTTTTCCCCAATCTCATGTAGATTAGC
>NT_179506.1:0-295 GCF_000188095.3 Bombus impatiens | reverse complement strand
AGTTGTTGGACGAATTAGTATAAAAATGGCAGCGATGCGTGGACACATGCGGATCAGTTTTTCCAGGAGACCTTTCCCAACGAAACCGGTTGCTCCTGTCACAAGAATCCCACTACCGGCGTAGAATTCCCCGAGAGAACTCGTTTTATTCAGTTCTTTATTGATTCCATTTTCATTTGTTTCTTTATTGATTGTATCCATGTTTCAGGATCTTCACACTTGCGGTCCCTATATTTGCCATAGAGTAACAAATAGTAAGTGGAAATCTTTTAAGATAATGTACAAAATTTGTTAT
>NT_179505.1:0-511 GCF_000188095.3 Bombus impatiens | reverse complement strand
ATAAAAGAAAATAGTTTAATCTTCAGTTGCTTATTTCCAAATGACGCGTATTACAAAAACATTCTAACAACAGGCTACATCCCCCCACAAGCTTTCCTATACCTTGACGAAAGCAGGACCAAAATAACATCCCGATAATTTATCACATAAAAAGAAAAATAGGAACCCAAACTATACTGTACGAAGAAAACCTAAATGGACAGACCGCAGACACTAGGTGGAGATACAACATGGCCCTCCCTCTGAAAGACACTAAAGACAAAGACATAGAAAAAATACAAAAAGATATTGGCGGATACTGAATCCATAATAAAATAAGATAGAAAATCCATTAAACCGATAAAACTCAATTCTGCCCCCGTACAACACAGGTGCAAACATTGTAATTATTGTAATTCTCTTTCTTTTAAAAGAAACCTATTTAACATCCCCCTCCCCGTCATCCTCATCCCGCCCCTCCCCACAATTTCACAGCACCCAAAAATATACTACCGAAGCGTCCTGTTTTGCG
>NT_179504.1:0-534 GCF_000188095.3 Bombus impatiens | reverse complement strand
CGATTGGAAAGGATTTGCTAATCGCGTATGCCACTAGACTACTAAACCCCGCAGAATAAAACTATTCTAACACAGAAAAGGAATGTCTGGCAATCGTCTACTGCGCGATGCATTTCAAACCACACCTGTATGGTAGGAAATTTACTATAGCAACTGACCACAAATCACTAGTATGGATGAATTCCATTAAGGATCCCACATCGGGAATTTGGAAATGGAAACTGAAATTATCAGACTTGAGTTTGATATTCAATACAAGGAAGGACGAAAAAATGCAAACGCAGATGCATTGTTTCGAAAAGAGAAACGAGATTCGCTAGATCGATATCCACATCTAAAAAGATTTCAATTGGATGCCTCGACCAAGAACTCTGAAACTACTTGGCAACGAGGGGAAGACGCAAGACCAACGGTACTTGCGGAATTAAAAATTTCGGAAAGGCGAGACTCAGTTACGAGAGTGAATGATCATACACAGGGCGCTCCAATAGATAAAGGAGCCTTGGGGATGAAGAAAATAGGAAGGCTACCGCG
>NT_179503.1:0-497 GCF_000188095.3 Bombus impatiens | reverse complement strand
GAGTTCAACGAGCGCATAAACGTCGAAATATCGCCAACGGGAAGGAAGTCACGGCTAGATTTCATCAAGATCGACGAAATCATCGCGATTTGCGAGTTATTTTGCCTGTTTCGACGCTTAAACCGTAGTGTATTGCATTTGCAGTGTAAAATGGAGTTCAACGATCACTTAAACGTCGAAATACCTCCAACGGGAAGAAAATCACTGCTAGATATCTTCAAAATCGACGTGTCTTCGAGATTTGCGAGCTATTTTGCTTGTTTCGGACCTTAAACGGTAGTGCGTTACATTTGCAGCGCAAAATGGAGTTCAACAAGCGCTTAAACGTTGGAATATCTCCAATGGGAAGGAAATGACGGCTAGATTTCATCAAAATCTAAGAAATCCTCGCTATTTGAGAGCTATTTTGCTTGTTTCGACGCTTGGACGGTATTAAATTGCATTTGCAGCGTGAAATAGAGTTCAACGAGCGCTTAAACGTCGAAATATCTCCAACG
>NT_179502.1:0-1432 GCF_000188095.3 Bombus impatiens | reverse complement strand
AAATGTTTAATCGTTCAATGGGGCACTTTTTATTTCAAAGTACCTTCTACTTATCGGTTATATTCAAAATGCCCTAACTGTCAATTTTCATACTATTTTTACAATTGTAAGACGTTCAAGTACTCCGGTCACCAATGACCACCGTGGCAGTCAAAGTTTATACATATATACGATTATACAGCGTAATATATCCCTTGAAGCTAATATTTCAACATTATATGCATCGCATAATAAAAAATTCATCGTGGCAGCACGGCCAAATCTTGTCAAACTAGCGTGGCATTCAACGTGTTAATATTATATTATCTTGGTCTACATCGAATGAAACTTGAAATCCATCTAGTTCCTTCGATATATAAGTATAAATATAAAGTAATTTCTTTGTTATTTAATGTATTTTTTTCGACCGTATGCGCGGAGAGACGCGTTCGCGATATAACGCGTCTATGACAGTCGTAATTTCTCGTCTCGATATGCTAATCGACGCCACGAATCAGCCGATCGCCTATTTCGGTTAAAATAGTAGGGGTGGTTTGAATGACATTCACACCGAGTTAACAATTAAAATATTACTATTTCTTTCCAACAATCTTTGAAGAATATAAATGCTATGAATGTTATGTGTGATAAATGTAGAAATTGTTTTTAGCGAAGCGTTATTCGGTGACGATGACGTCGGGAAGGAAAACTAGTAATGGGTAGTAATTAAAGTAATAATTTCAAGACGATTGAAATAAATTATATAATTCTATTATTCACAGTAAATATACTACAGATAACAAATAACACTAAGTATTACACACTTAAGCACTACTTATTATTAGATAATATCGAGTACATACTTATACAAAGATCAATTGAAAAGGGAGATATTTATTTTACACGACCATACTTTATGTAAATACATATGTTTATGTTTCGTTCCCACTGTATGCCATCATACACTCAAACCTATAGCTGCATCGTGCACTTTCTTCTCCATGGTACCAGCAGCTTGTATCTATAACTGTATACTCGCCATTTGGCCACGGATACTCGCCATTTTTAATTGGATCCTCGACGTCCGACCATGGATTCTCGCCATATATCGAAGATTGCTCGACATTTGTAAAGGATTCTTCATAATTTATTGCCACAAATTCGCCATTTATGTACGAATTCTGCAGGTTTATCCACGAATTCCCGAAATTCGTGTCCAAATCCTCCCCACTTGACCACGATATGTATCCATTCGACCACTCGTACTTGCCATTCATCGATGGATAATTTTCGTGGATGAACGGATGCTCGCGATTCATCCACCCATACTCGCCATTTTGCCACCTATTCTCGTCATTCGCTCGCGTATTCTCGCCGTGAATACTCGAATTCTCATCTTTGTTGCGGGAATTCTCGTTGTTCATCGAGGATTTCTCCTCGCTCATCCACGAAT
>NT_179501.1:0-266 GCF_000188095.3 Bombus impatiens | reverse complement strand
GTGTTAGGAGCGTGAAGCGAATCTTCGTTTGGATTACACGTCGTCGTTATGCAATAGAGAAGACATTGTCTAGTGCAACTACGATTACCATAGAACCGGACAAGTAACTGTGGTAATTAGATACTCGAGAAACTAATGACAATGATCCTAGGTTCAATAATGAATCCGGGGACAACGGGGCGGTAGTCGTACGCACTCGAAAAATCTAAGTTGGATTCCGTGTTAATATTCGTAAGGCGTTAATCTTTTTTGTCGATGAGACCGCA
>NT_179500.1:0-467 GCF_000188095.3 Bombus impatiens | reverse complement strand
GTTATAACGTAATACGTTATATGGTATGACGTTATAACGTATTATATATTATATAACGCATATAGAGGTCCAGTTTGCCAGATGCTAGGATGCAGGAAATCTTCGGGTGATTGTCCTCGCGAAATCAGATCCGCCGGATTGTCATTGGTGGGGACGTGACGCCAATCTGTGAAGCTAGTTTTATTCTGGATCTCGGTTACGCGATTTGCGACGAATGTTTTCAATGTGTGAGGTGACGAATTGATCCACTGGAGAACAATGGTGGAATCAGTCCAATAAACTGTACGATCTACCTCGGTATGCAATGCCTACCTTACGATTGCAATTAGTGACGCAAGTAGAAGAGCGCCACTCAGCTCAAGTCGTGGGATGGTTTGCGTTTTGAGCGGAGCTATCTTCGACTTCGCCGTGAGTAGTTGGATTTGGACGTTTCCGTGATGATCGATAGACCTCAGATAGACACAGGC
>NT_179499.1:0-533 GCF_000188095.3 Bombus impatiens | reverse complement strand
GTCGAAATATCTCCAACGGGAAGGAAATGACAGTTAGTTTTTGTCAAAATCGACGAAACCTCCGCGATTTGCGAGCTATTTTGCTTGTTTCGACGCTTAAACGGTAGCGCATTGCATTTGCATTGTAAAATGCAGTTCAATGAGCGCTTAAACGTCGAAATATCTGCAAGGGGAAGGAAATGACACTTAATTTTCTTCAAAGTCGACGAAATCTTCGCGATTTCCGAGCTATTTTGCTGATTTCGAACCTAAAAGTATAGTGAATTGCATTTGCAGTGTAAAATGGAGTTCAACGAGCGCTTAATCGTCGAAATATCTCCGACGGGAAGGAAATGACACTGTGTTTTCTTCAGAATCGACGAAATCTTGGTGTTTTGCGAGCTATTTTGCTTGTTTCGACGCTTAAACGGTAGTGCATTACATTTGCAGTGCAAAATGGAGTGAAATGAGCGCTTAAACGTAAAATATCTGCAACGGGAAGGAAATGACAGCTAGATTTCATCAAAATTGTCGAAATCTTCGCGATTTGCGAG
>NT_179498.1:0-396 GCF_000188095.3 Bombus impatiens | reverse complement strand
GTTATATGGTATAAGGTCATATGGTACAACGTTATAACGTATTACGCCTTATGGTATAATGTTAGAACGTATTGCGTCATATGATATAACGTTATAACATATTACGTTATATGGTATAACGTCATATGGTATAACGATATAACGTATGACGTTATATGGTATAACGTTATAACGTATTACGTTATATGGCATAACGTCATACGTTATATGGTATAACGTTATAGCGTATTACGGTAGATGGTATAGCGTCATATGATATAACGTTATAACGTATTACGCTATATGGTATAATGTTACAACGTATCACGTTATGTGGTATAACGATATAACGTATTACGCTACATGGTACAATGTTACAACGTATTACGTTATATGTTATAACGTTATAACGTATTA
>NT_179497.1:0-275 GCF_000188095.3 Bombus impatiens | reverse complement strand
TTCTGATTTCTTCTGCTGTTGCTTTGGGTATGGTGTAGTGATTGTCAATTGGTGTACTAGTGGTTAGCGCTTCCTCGTCCGTATGACTATTGTGGTTGCTGTTGTTGATATTATGTGGGGTAAATGTGTTGCATAGGTGGTTGGAAAATTCTTCAGCTTGCTCTTCGTTGCTTCTAGCCAATTTGTTGTCTGCTCTTCTGATTGCTGGTACCATTTTTATTGTCTTCTTAATTTTTTTTTTTTGGCTTTTCATAGGGGGTAGTTGTAGTTCCCGT
>NT_179496.1:0-467 GCF_000188095.3 Bombus impatiens | reverse complement strand
GATGATGCCACAGATATATGTCGGAGATGAAAGAACACCGGAGTCTTCGGAATTTTGGTTAATCCCGCAACATTGTAACCTAGAGTCTACAATAGCTGTAATTAAACAATTGTAGTTATTCAGTCCGATTGTAATTGTTCGAGAGTTGTGATAATGAGCTTTTGTGAGAGTGAGCGTGGGCTCGAGGCGACAGCCAGTCGCCGAACGTAGTCGCGGTCACGGGATGAACGCTTTGACTAACAAAGGCATGGAATAATTCTATAGTTCTCCTTAAAAAGGAAATAGTTGTAACACTCGACAATAAACATTCCAACGGTCTCTGTCCCGTAGCTCGCCACACGTAGACCCTATTCTTCGAGTAAGATGATTGCCAGATGTCGATGCGTCTCCGCATACATGTTCAGCTAGCTCGAGAGCCCCTTATCAATCTTAAGATTTAGTCAACTAAAGTCCTTCAAACAGACAAA
>NT_179495.1:0-611 GCF_000188095.3 Bombus impatiens | reverse complement strand
TTCAGAGGGAAGGCACCGGTGTCCTCTTATCTCCGACATACATAATGAAGGCATAAAGATTCAATATACAGCAGGATATTCGCCACAGCAAAATGGAGTCGCTGAAAGGAAGAATCGTTCATTGATAGAAATGCCTAAATGTATGCTTATTGGCGCCGACATGGACAAGAAGTATTGGGGTGAAGCGATACACGCAGCCAACTACCTGCAAAATATCCTACCCACGAAACACAAAGGTAAGACCCCGTATGGATTATGGTACTCTAAACTACCTGACATCAAAAATCTTCGTTCTTTTGGTACTATGGCATATGCACATATACCTCAAGAGTGTCGAAGAAAATTAGACGAGAGAGCAGTAAAAATTAAGGTTTTTCGGATATTCGGAAGAATCAAAAGCATACAGATTACTTGATAGAGATAAAGTACAGATAAGCTACAGATAAAGTAAAGATAAGCCCTAATGTGATCTTTCTTGAAACTCATAAGGAATCCGGGACTGAAGAAATTATTTTTGAAGAACAGACTATTACTGAAGATACAGTAAATAAAACGGAGGAAAACAGAAGAGACAACAATAAGAATATTATTGAAGAAAAAGGACCCAAAGA
>NT_179494.1:19199-26744 GCF_000188095.3 Bombus impatiens | reverse complement strand
GGGGTGTCGTGAATTAGATTGGTATCCAAATTAGCGTTGGGGGTGTCGTGAATTAGAAAGAGGAGAAGAAGAAGGAGATTCGTGTACCTGATTTTTACATTTGCATTTGATGCATTTGCACCGTTGTCCACACTTAATATTAGCTTTTGAGCAGGGACAGTGCTGGGTAAAGCATCCCGCTTTGCATTTACAAGCCTGCGAAGATTTCTCTGCTTCTAAATGCGCGGTACTCTGGTTTTCTGAATCGCTTTTTGACGATTCACCCACAATTTGTGCTTCACTGCTTTGTTTCTGCGAATCTGCCGTTTCTTCCTAAAAAGATTAGTATCCAAACTAGCGTTGGGGGTGTCGTGAATTAGAAAGAGGAGAAGAAGAAGGAGATTCGTGTACCTGATTTTTACATTTGCATTTGATGCATTTGCACCGTTGTCCACACTTAATATTAGCTTTTGAGCAGGGACAGTGCTGGGTAAAGCATCCCGCTTTGCATTTACAAGCCTGCGAAGATTTCTCTGCTTCTAAATGCGCGGTACTCTGGTTTTCTGAATCGCTTTTTGACGATTCACCCACAATTTGTGCTTCACTGCTTTGTTTCTGCGAATCTGCCGTTTCTTCCTAAAGAGATTGGTATCCAAATTAGCGTTGGGGGTGTCGTGAATTAGAAAGAGGAGAAGAAGAAGGAGATTCGTGTACCTGATTTTTACATTTGCATTTGATGCATTTGCACCGTTGTCCACACTTAATATTAGCTTTTGAGCAGGGACAGTGCTGGGTAAAGCATCCCGCTTTGCATTTACAAGCCTGCGAAGATTTCTCTGCTTCTAAATGCGCGGTACTCTGGTTTTCTGAATCGCTTTTTGACGATTCACCCACAATTTGTGCTTCATTGCTTTGTTTCTGCGAATCTGCCGTTTCTTCCTAAAGAGATTGGTATCCAAATTAGCGTTGGGGGTGTCGTGAATTAGAAAGAGGAGAAGAAGAAGGAGATTCGTGTACCTGATTTTTACATTTGCATTTGATGCATTTGCACCGTTGTCCACACTTAATATTAGCTTTTGAGCAGGGACAGTGCTGGGTAGAGCATCCCGCTTTGCATTTACAAGCCTGCGAAGATATCTCTGTATCCATTTCCGGTACACTCTGATTTTGTTCAAGGCTTTGTGATGATTCATCCGTAGTTTTCGCCGCACTGCTTTGTTGCTGCGAATTTGTTGTTTCTGCCATTACAATTGTTTTGGTGTTTTGTATTCTAGCGTTCTTCACTTCTGTATGAGGAATCAATTCTCTTTCACCTATGTTCTATAATAGACAGGAAAAATGAGAAAGACTCGTAGACTTGCTTGAACATTCTATAATATTTAGAACATATTCTTTATGTATAGTTACAGAAATTATTAAGGTTGTGACATCTGTTCGAATGTACCATTTAGGAATGTCCATGTCAGTAACACGTGGGGCGAGGCTACTGCGAGGTGCCTCGAAAAGTGAACAAACATGGTCATCCCTATTTGTTTATAAAATGAATTAATTAATTACTTATTAATTAATAACGATTCGATAAAATTCTTATAAACCGCCATTATAATAAGTTTCAGTACAAAATCATCGGTGTGACCATCTGAATGCACGAGTCATATAAGATATCTCTCTCTTCTCATTTAATACTCTTCCAACGCTCCCGAACTTACCTTTCTCCTCGAATCTACGTTGGATCCTAACGGGTATAACACATTAGGATTACTTCTATGTAAGTATTTCAGTTTCGATAAAAAAATAACAGAATATTGTTAATGCGCGATTGTTAAATTCACCCCAAATTTATATTTCAAATATTCATATAATAGAGGTAGAAATACGGAAGTTGCTTACCGTTTGGTTTTTGTTGTTGGTGATTTTGTATGAGCTGAAGGTGTGATAGATGAAACTTTATACCGATCAGTTATCTCTGATATGTTATCCTTCATTATTTATGTTATGATAACTTATCTTATGATAAATCTCTACTGAGATTAGAATGTACCTCTTTTAGTTGGACAAAAGAAAAACCTTTTTTTAGTTGCGTTTTTTGTCAACAGTTGTTAGATTATGCAAAAAAATAGAAAAAAGTTTGGGGTCCCCAAATACAAAATCTTATTTCAGCTATTTATTAGTTTCCGAGATATTAATAAAAAAATTTTCGGTAATATACATTGCATTCAGTCATTACTGTTGGGGTTGACTGATAGAAGAACGAGTGGACGAATTTGCAATATTAGGTTGTTCGAAAAGGTTCTTTCGTTTCATAAAGTGATAATAGATGAACAATAATTTAAGAAAGACTAAAGTATATCGACTAAAATGAATTTTCAGCATTCGGTAATGTTTGATAATTTGAGAAGCGTCATGGAAAATAAGAAATTCAAAATATTTGTCTCTAGCCACTAGCCAGCGACCCTGACTCAATTGATTCTTTAGGAACTGACGAATTTATAACATCTTACAACAGATGTCGATCAACTTAAATAACTTAAATGACCTCATATGCAAAGTTGTTAAATTTGTCTCAACAAACGCCATCGTACGTACTACAGAAGAAAGTGTAGTTCCATGCGAAATGAAAAAATGTTCATGCTGGTACAGATGACATGCCGAATGCTAAAAGTTAATGTTAAATCTAAATGATGTATGGAAAATTTATTAGAATTATTGCATCATTCCATTAATCCATAATCGTTTGAAAGGGAATATTCCCTTTTCTCCCCTAAAAAAAATATATAATAAACGATTAATTTCTGTTTCTTAGGCAACTTGTAATCTGTTTCGGTATTGCACGATTCTGTCATTCTTATATTTGTCTATCTCGGATAGAATAGTAGGTATGAACTTTTTCATAGAACCGTACACTTAAATAGGTTCTTGTAGCTTGAAACTCAATAGGTTCTCGCCTATGCTATTGTGTTACCAAACAGGGCAGATTCCTAACTTTAAGCTTAAATACATAGGTTCTTGTATATGCTAAGTTCCAACCAAACAGGACAGATCCCTAATTTTGTAGGTTCTTGAAATGCTATTTTCAATTAAACTCAGTATTTGACCGCACGGAGCAGCACCAGTCCGGAAATAACTAGATCCATAAGCGGGAGCGTTCTCATGTATATATATGCATGTATATATATGTATATATCAAAGTTATAATATCTGAGGATATGTAAAGTAAATATTTTGAAGATATAAAAGAAAAAGTTTACGATTTAAAGATAGAGGATTTTTGAATAATGTGTATTACAAGTTATAGTATTGTATTTGATCACGAATAAACCTAACGACATACATATTGATATACTTAAGAAAATATTTAATTGAATGTATCGATATAAAGTCTGTATTATAGTCGAATTGTATATATTCGATTTAAGTTCTGGACGTATTTTATTTTGTCAAATTGTATATATTCGATTTAAGTTCTGGACGTATTTTATTTTGTCAAAGTTTTATGTGAAAATGTCAAATGAAATAAAAGTAGCTCTTAAAGCGGCTCGTGATACATTTAGAGAAAAGAAGTATATAGATGTGATTAAGAAATGTAACAAGATATTAATGAGAGATCAAAATAATTATAGCGCACTTATGTTATTGGCGGCTGCAATGAAAGAAATTGATGAGTATAAACCACAAGTACCATTAATTCTCCAAAAAGGTACAAAAATCCAAGCAGACAATCCATTAGCTTGGTACGGTTTAGTATCTTACTATGAAAAAAACTTGGACAATAATGAATGTTATAACCAACTATTATTAGCTTACTGCAAGCTTTTGGAAATAGAAAGGTATAAAATTGCTATATACTTCATAAATGTTATAGGTTTGTAAAACTTATTCAGTAATTTATTTTCAGTGACTCTAAGTTTACAAATATTATGAGTAGAATCTCAAAACTTTTTACTCAACTTAAGGATGTTACGACTATAACTCAATGTATTGAACATTTAATTGAATTAAGGAAGAATTTGGATGATAACAAAATTAAGGTCATCGATAAAACGCTTGGATGGCTGCTATTAGATAATTTTTACAATCTAAATAAATATCAAAATTTATTAGAAAGTGTTTTTAAATCTACAATTAATGATCTTGATGCAACTGACCAACAAAAATTTTATACAGAATATTTAAAAATTTTATATGACAAAGATGAATTAATTGATTTGGTAAAAGAAGCTATCAATATGCATCAGCGATTCCCTCAAGATACATTACCGTTAGGTAAGTATTAAAAATAATATATTATTAGCTATTTTAACATCTATTCTGTTTATGAAAGTAACAAAGGAATCTTATAATATCACTTATTAATTTTAATGGGATTTTTTATCAAGCAAACAGAAGAATTTAAAGATTTATTTCTAATATTTATGAGGTAATAGAATTTAATAATAATGCAATCTATATCTGTCTATATCGTGAAACACGAGGAGTGCAATTGTTTAGTAAACGGTAAATTTAGTTTAGTAAATGGTAAATATAATTAATAAATGGCAATGATGTAAATAATATTAATAGAAAAGAGTTCGGTTAGATGTAAATATTAGCATATACGTACTATAAAGAAACAAAAAGAATTCAAAAGTACTGTACGACAAAATTTAAACTTTTTTAGATATACATATATTATTATATATATATATATCTCTTGTCTATGTATGTATTTTTTAGTTACAATAATAGGCTTTTTCCCACAATTGTAACAATTGTTGTGATAAATGCTTCAATTTTGTATAGTTTCTCCATAATTGTTTTATCAGTATTGTTTTATCAGTAGGTACATTTCCTGATACTGGATGCATTTTTATCATTTCCAGACACTATTGAGGAAGCAAGCGTTTATGTTATCTCTTATTCACCATTGTCGATATTCTAGTTAGTAATGAATTATCAAATTTAGTAAAACAAAATTTTTATATTTTTTATTTTATAATTATGGCATTATTATAAACAAATTCCTAACGGTTTGCCAACGAAAATAATACCAAATACGATTATATTTCAATGAATTTGATCTATGTGGAAAATGTACAGTTGCATGATACATTAACTCTGCTATGTTTCTTTGTCATTATCGACCCAATTTTTCAACGTTTCAAAAATAAAAACAAATTGAACAAGATATGGAAATTCTTATTAATATACATAATTTCTTGTTTCAGTTGCATATTAAACAGCTTCTTAAGACATTACAAATTTTTATTTGTTTACTAAAATGAGGGCAGGATTGAAATATAAAAATTCCATAATGATAGTAGGATTAAGATAGTAGCTAGCATTTTTTAGAAACATTCATTTTCTTTGTTAGTAGATATGGCATGATCTCGAACATGTCTGTCAAAGATTTAAAATATATAGTATACAAAGTATAAAAGTATACAAGAACAGTACACGTAAAGTATACATAACTTTAGTTGTAATTTATATTTTTAATGATATGACAAAGAGAATAGAGGAGTGCCAGGGTAAATAAATCAAGAAAGAAATTAATGACTAAGTAGTACAAAGAAGCAAAATTGTATAATAAAGTTGCACAATTTAAAGGAATTAAATATTAAAACTAACATTATATACACTGCTACTGGTTGCAGTCTATACCATAGGTATAATATAAATGATATCTACCATTTCACTTCTGAATTAAAATCGCCACTAACAATGAGTGTTTAAAGCAGTTTAAAAAATAGCTTTCCTGAATTGTACCGAAGAATATTAGAGAATAGCAGTCTTAACTCAAGAGTTTCCATAAGTATATTTTGTAGTAGTATATTTTAATAGTATTAAACAGCTTCTATTAAACAAGTATTAATTTCCGAAAAAAATTGTCACTATTAATATATAAAGTTTACATCTCACTACTGCATTGTATAGTAATTGCAAGTGATAAGTGCTTTTTAAAATTTGAATATTAATTAAAATTAGTAACTATGTGCACTTATAATCATTCAATTGTTATTTTCAGCATTTAAAATATTATTTATCAAGATATGAATATATTATTTGAGAAATTTTTCTTATGTTATGCATACATATATATATATTTATTCTAAACTACCAAGCATATTTCAAGTTGTTTTCATATATTGTTAGTTAAGGGATGAAATTTAGCAAAAATAGCATTTAATCACTATTTGTCGATTTTCCATATTTATGTTTTAATCACTCAGTTATGCAAATTATTTTAAAGGATCGTAATAGATCGATATTTGTTGAAAACGAAAAATAATAAAAATAATTAGTAATGAAGATTTAAATGTCGTGGAAGTCATTGGAAGAAACATAATACAACACGTTATAACGCAGTACTTGTCTTAAATTATTTATTAACTATTATCGAACTGATACTGATCAAAAACCATTATTTAAAGAGATAGTAAATTAGCGAAAGCCATTGAAATATTCGTGATTCGAACTTACCTGGCTCTTATTTTTCAACTCTCGTTGCTATCCGTGAAGCAATTGTCCAAAAAGTTGTTAATAAATGAAAATAAAATTTAAAATAAAATTTACTGCTATTGCTTTTATGTGATTACATATTTAGACAATAGTAGAAAATGATTTGGAAATTTATGTAAATCGAAAACTTGTTGCACAGAATACAGTAAGGTGTTATAGAAAATCTAGCTTGAAATTCTTCGTATAATGCAATTTCCTATTTCAAATACTGCAAAAACGGAAAACTGAACTTCCCGCAATTTTACACATGCATTTATACCAAGATTTTTGACCTTGGAGCGCTCTGTAGAGTGACGTAAGTTCAGATCCGTTTGAAATCATAAAATTGCAGATTTTTATTAGAGAGAGAATTCGAAGATATCGAGCCCTCTGAAAGTATCTTATAATTCTAGATTCTTGGGATCCCCGTTAGTTTCGGTATTCGTAATCGAGTATTGAAATATAGTACCAACGAAAATTTTGTAATGCCGCGAAGTGCAATGACAGAGGCACAAGTCGCCCCAAATTGTTATCTTACACCAAGAAAATAACAATTAACGTGTGTTACGTTTTAAGGTGTGTACATGCGACGTACGTACGATGATGTACGTAGACGTTGTAGCGAGTCCGTTGTGAGCCGATCATAAAAACTCTCGATATCAAGATATGCAAAGTTTCTGAACACAGCAAGAGCAGACATCGTGACAGCAGAAATGACAAAACAGAACCGTAGTACGAAACGTATCGCGTAACCCGACAGTACTAGCACGTCAAATCTACGATGAACTTCTGCCGAAGATTTCGGGAATCCAATTGATATTTAAGAAATCGTGCGAGAGTGCCAGCATTGAATCATCGCTCACAGCGTTGGATCACGTACGAATATGAAATTATATTATATATTACATAATTATATGTGGAAGAGTGGAGTCGCATGTTAGTCACTGATGAATCACGATACTGTCTATACGATCAACAAGTATTGTTAGTCTTTGGTAACGGGTGCTTTCCTCGGCGTCTATTTATCGCCACACAGTACCCGGGCACCCCTAGGGCCACAGGGGTTGTGATTACGCCATTGGCTCGGGG
>NT_179494.1:0-19009 GCF_000188095.3 Bombus impatiens | reverse complement strand
GGGGCGAGCCAATACCCCTTAAATCGGCCCTCTTGCCAGCATCTTGGCCATCAACCACTGCCACCACGAGTCCAAATCCATAATTGGCCGAGCAGAAGGGCTTACACTCGACCTCCGTGGTACCATCCTAAGTCATTGGTGGGACTATCGTGTGGATGTACGGCCACGTTAATGCCGGCCGGCGACCTGCTAACCGTGCTCGGCAGTTCCAGATGAAACTCACGTAAGCGGGGGCCTCAAGGTACAAAGTACCCGGGAACTTATCCCGACGGTCCCATCCTTGGCATCAGGATCGTGGGTGTGCTAGGCCATGTAGAGAGAGAGAGAGAGTGTAACCGTACTTAAACGCCTTAAACTCCCGGCGACCTTCCCTGCGGTGTACATAGAGGACTCACGTAAGCGGGACGCTTGTTCCGACGGTCCTCCCTGGCTGCGGGAACGTGGGTTTGCCAGCCCCCATAAACTTACATAAGCAAGTCCTCCCTGCGGGACTATACGATCAACAGATCATCAACAGGTTTGTTATCAATACTGTCCCCATTTTGGAATATGGACAATGGAAATGTGTGTCTCAAGTAAGAGTTTTCAACGCCGGTGGTTATTGGTGATGACGTGAATCGAAGTTTAGTTTTTCTATTGCACAGACTGGACGGTAGTGTCATTACCAGCACTAAATGTAGCTTGTCTTGTAGACGAAGTGGGAAATATTTAAGGAAAGAATTCAGTACCTAACACCAGCAAAAGAAGTTCTTATCAACATATGTCCTGTTTGACTTTCTACAGGAGGTACAGCGTCTTGTGTTCTGCGATTTCATATTTCATAGAATATACTTAAAATGACTTGCATTTGAATGCATGCACGAAGATCTTTTGTTATCGATCTAATGACTCTGTCAATACTGTCTGATGTTCCTTGAATTTATCGAAATCCCTCTTCAATTGTACGACGAAATATTACAACATTTTCGGTATGAAATGAGTATACATGTAATGAATTTCAAGTATGTTCGCAAATAAAAATCCAATGAATTTAAATCGGGCGAGCTTGCAACTAGGATGCCCATATCCAATCCAATCATTTGGAAAATTATCATTTAAAAATTATCTTGCCGTCTGGCTAAAATGCGGTACCACTAATCATAGCAAACAATTGTATGAATACAGAGAATGTTAATGCAAACACGAATGGGATAGCATCAGGAGAAGTGATACATGTAACCGATTTACAACAACAGCAGCATATTCAACCAAACCAAAATATAATTGATATATTCTTCGAATCAGATATTACTAAAAACAAATCAAAACCTATCAATCGAACACGATCTCAAAGGACTAAGGACTCTAACAATTACTCTGATAGCGATGACAGTTCGAAATGATCAATTCAACAACTTAAACAGAGATTGGTGAAGAGAAATTCCCACAGGAATATCAAAGGCATGCTCAAACAATAAAAGGTATTACGGAGGAAACTAACTCGCTTTTAAACTTTAAAACATTCGAAATGAACATTGATATGCCACTAAATTTCTCGTATTATTCGACATCTAATAATTGTTAACCGCTTAATAATTACGTTATAGACAAGTATTTATAATATAAACAAATAAATATTCCTCAATGGCTTTTAAATACGTACCAATTACATATTCTCTATCTCCAAAACACCAACTTTAGAAGAATTCAATATATCAGAACTAAGGAATTTGATGTCATTCGCAAAAATTGGGCAAATACTACAATAGCAAAGTAGGAATGTAACAATTTATATCAACGGTAATTTAGACTTCAGGAAATTGCAAATACACACTAATCTCGGAGCTGTTGCTATAATATTTTTGCTGCCTCCGAGTGAGATTAGCATCTGCAACATATCTATTCCAAATAACCATAATCTCGGTCCATAATCTTAATCGACCTAGTGATTGTGTTATTTAGTACTTAAGTTTTATTTACTTCATACTTTTATGTATATATATATATATATATATATATATATATATATATAACTAATCTACTATAAATAATCTACTGTATGCTTACAGTAGATAGATTATTTAGTAGATAATTGAAATTAATATTTACATTTCTATGTAAACGGGCCGTATTTAACGAAACTGCAATGATTTTTCCATTACCTATCTACTTATTTCGTCCCCGACTGTATATCTTCTAGAGTATCGGTTATTCATTCAACGGTATAGCTAGCAAAGCGATTGAATTATGCAACTAAGGAAGTTACGACGAGAGCGTTGTGCTGAGTGCACGTTAAAGACCAGTGAAGAAATACCGAAGCATAGCTCCTGACAAAATAAGTGTCCCAGGGCAACAAGCTCGTGTTGTATGGTGATTATTAGCGAGTTTGACAAAAAAAAAGTACTGCGAGATTAGCAGACAACATGCGTCCGATAATTTGAGCAGTGTGTGCGGGTGCCTGTTATCTGTAAATAGCGCTCCTCTACATCAGATTCAACTGGTGAGAGAGGGAGAGAGAGAGAGAGAGGAACTTGGAGCGATGATACAAGTCAATTTCACAACACTACAACGCTACAATCCAGGCCTATCATTGGATTGGGGGTTAGGTTGGGGTTAGGTTGGGGTTAGGTTACATAACATACACAGGCCATACACAAATACATATATCCTTTTTGCGTCAGTGGGGAAACACGCAATCGCAACTTCCCAACTTTTTAATTTATAGAAGGTTAACGCAACACACACCTATAATAACCAATATAACTGGCTCTCAGAAACCGATAATGTAGGACAAGATGTCAGAATCTGACATGAAGTTCATTGAAGGGCAGAAGCCAACAGAAATAAAAGCGTAACCAACACAGCAGAAAGAAGATCACCCATAAATGCGATGAATATTTATCGACGATAGTATCATTTTCTCAATCAACTCACCTCAACAGTTGTTTGTCATAAATACCTGTTGGACCAACGTATCATGTAGAACAACCTAAGGAAATTTTTCATTGTAAAAAGTGTCAGAGGATTGGCCATGTCTGTAGTAGTTGTACACTCGAATACAGATGCGATGTATGCTAATAATCATAATCATTCAGGGAATTGCACAATCAAACATAAAATGTGATAAAACCAATGTCGAGTGCAGTCGAGTTACCGTTCCAAACTGCGATACTTGAGGACAAAATAATAAAATTTATTCCGCGAAATTCCAGATTGATTGGACAACTGGAATCCGTGCCACATTTAAGTTATTATGATTCCTGCAGTTACATACAGTGGTTTAAAGTCTTAAACGTTGCTTCATATACTAATTTCAGAAACTCAAATATTTTATATATATTTGTAGTTGCAACATATAAATTATTATTATTACACGTCTAAGACATTGTATTTTTATGTAAAAATATTCACTAATATTTTTCAAATAGCGGATTATGCTCGAAATTGACGCGAAATCATTAAAATTTTAAAACTAACTTAAACACGGCACAGGTTCTCACTGAGGAATCACTTTGAAATTTTGCGCATTTTCTCCCCAAATGTCAGAATTTCGGACGGTGAGATAATGGTAATAGATTTTCTCCAAGAAATTACAAATAATTCAAATAATTGCAACAAAAGTTACAAAATTGTTTTTGTGGATGAATTTGAAAATTGGTTTATGGGATCCTTAGAATGACTTTATGGAAGTTGAGATAGGAAGCTGCCTATGACGAATGTAATCTTTTTACCACCTAGATTGAGTTTCATCTCACTGTGCGTTCGAATGCCACGTACGTGATGTTGATGTCATCAAGTCACATGTAACACATGTAAATCCTCAGGTGGTAGGCTCACGTTCTCCACTTTGGCATAGGATCTCCAATAACCATAGTACTGACATGCGCCACTGACGGCAATAATAACACCTTAATCTCATATAATATTAAATTCCTGATCACTTTTTATTCAGAATTGTTACTAGTCGCTTGCTTATACTGCCTACTCGGTATCAAGGTTGGACGCACACAAGGTTGGAACATGGGCTGCTTCGCTCTACTCGCTCATCGCTTGTCTCTCTACACATGAGCGTTACTACGCTTGCTGTATGCATGTAGATATGTATTATTATTAGGTATATAGCTTATGCATTATTATTAAGTATTGTATTTATTTGTGTATTGTCGTATGTTATTTTGTATACATATTATTATATGTATTATGTAGCAAACGTTTTTATCATATATCTTTAAAACGAAGCTTACAAACTATTTGAATATTATTCATTACGTCTAATGATACTGCTTCCAAAATATGTAATACAAGAATTTGCTCCGTTTAGTTCATTTTAATTCATTATGTTACATACACACATCTACATATATGTATCTTAATGTATTTATCAATTATTTCTCTGAAGTAATCGGTCTTCTCCAATTTATGTTTCTATCCATAATCGCAGATACCGAAAAAACTTGGCTGGAAAATTTCCTAATTGATGGTGCGAAAATGTAGACATTCACCTTAGAACGAACGCATCTCATTAATTGGATAAACATTATACTTACCAGTTCTCAGATAAAAGTGTATATCGTAGCGAACGTAGCAACGACGTGTTACGCACTCAAAAATAACAACTGCTGCATAATTTTACCGTTCTTCTGTATGTTCATATCCCACGGCGCTCAATGTTGGCATCCCAAATATCGATGTTCTGGTCTACCGCTCTCTGTATGATCAGGCCCGCTGCAGACGAACTTTTATCATTGCGATCCCGTTGCGATCACATGTCTATCTTCGTTGTTTTTAATTAAGAAAACAAAGGAAGACACGAGATCGCAACGATGAAAGTCGCTCGTCTGCACCGGTCGTTAGTTAGGTCGTAAACATACGGCGTAGTAAGCGATAGGTGGCAAGTGGCAAAACAAGTGATTTCACAGACAATGCCAAATGCCAATGTCCTAAATATCAATTTTGTCGCTTACTACTTGCCACTTCTCTGTACGTACACGGCCTTAGGATTACAAGTGGAGAAGCGTCCGGAGAAATGTGAGCGCAAGTTTGGAGAATAGTTCAGCAAGAAGTTTAGAAAATAGAGTGGCGAGGGGAAAGGGCGCGACAGTTCAAACAACCCCAACAAATATCTAATCCGTTCGTTTTCAACCAGCAAATATTTTTTCACACAAAACCAGATTAATAGCAACTATAGTAGCTATTTCATAAACAAACACTGAAGTTTCAGATCTTATGGATATCTTCTAATCTTTCCTTAGAACACTTAACATTCTTTCTAATAATATGGTTTTGGTGCTCTAATTATTTCTATTTTATTTACAGAATATATATGTCTTGCTTACTCGGAACGAAATATCTTGGATGAAAATTTTACTGACCTCGATATAACACAATTTTATGAAGGTTGCTTAAAATTGAACAAAGAGTGTGAAGCAGCTAAAATTGCTAAAGCACTTGATTTGGCAAAATCGGGCAATTTGATTATAGCGCGAGATATATTGAAAGATATACTTGTATCGACGCCACGCTCAGTATGTGGTTGGATGGCATTAAGTCAAATAAGTATGAAGCTTTACTGTTGGGAAGATGCAGAAGTTGCTGCCAAGCGAGTATTAGATATGAAGAAATCTAAAATAAAAAATAAATTATTATATAAAATGAAAGAGACATTAGTTGAATCAACGAGTTTAACTAATGACAAATCTAAATGGGAAACTGCATTACGAATGTGTGAACAAGTAAGAATCCTCTTTATTTACACATGTAACTTTTTTAGTTTGAAACGACAACAACAAAATTCTTGCTTATCTAAATTATCTAAATTTCTTTCCAAATCTTAAAGCATTTTTTCCAATCTTTTCAAAGTTTTAAAGATCATGTTCTTTTTCTTCTCCTATGAAAAAGTATGTTTGACATTTCTCAAGATAAGTTTACTCATTCAAGGTTCTGATGTAAGTGCTGTGCGATCCCTCGTAGTCCGCTTACCAAAAAATATTACTCGTTTGTCTATTTCGTAGCCAGATTCTCTAAACAAAATATCTGAAATAAAATCTATGCTTCAATTTACTCATCGCAGAAGATCATGTTGTAAATCCTTTCTAAAAGGGTTGAATAAGCTTACAAAAATTGTAAGATTTATTTTTCTTTAAACACTAGTTTAAGTAAGTTTATTTAACAGAAAGAGAACAGAATAGTTGTTCACACAACTTTAAGCCATTTATCAGGCAGGTGATGAATTCTATCACGGAAAAATATGGTGTCTTTAGATAAAATTTTATAGTCAAGTCTTCTTCTTGTATCTTATCCACTAATCGTAGTTGGGATAAGGCGTGTTTCATCGACCGGAATAGGTGGTAATCGGAGGGAGTAATGCCTAGCGAGTAAGCTGGCTGCTATATCCTAAACAAAACTCATTATGATGACTTTTGTCATAGGAACAGCGTGTAACCAGCGTGTAGCGTTGTCATTCAGTTATTTCACAGAATGTTTCCTTTTGTCAGTCTCTGACTAGTTAGATCTTACCTGAAAACACTACATTTTCCCGTGATGGAATTCATCATTCGCCTAATAGATGGCTTAAAGTTATGAAAAGCAGCAAGAAATACTTTGATTGAATAACTTGCAGAATTTTTTTTTTAAATAGACTTTAAGTTTTGGTAAAGAGTGAAACTATATTCGACTTTTAAAACTTTTATTTGTTGCTTATTCTGCCTATGTGTTCATTTATTTGATCCAATTAAAGATACATTGATTTCCAATTAAAGATACATCCTTCAGCGCGATTGGATTTGATTCGTGCACGTCTTAGCATATTGTTACATCAGCCAGATGTAGAGATTCTGCTGAACAATTTGGAATCAAAAGATGAAACCAGAACACATACCAATATTCTTCGAGCGTTATATTTAAAACAAAATAAACAATACGACGAAGCTGTGAATATACTTGATTCAGCCGTCCGAAAGCCAGGCTTGGCTCAAACTTCCCAAGCGTGGTTACTTCTTGGTACAATCTATTGGGAAATGACAGAGTATAATTACAGCTTGATGGCTTTTTTGAATGGAATAAAAGCCGATCGTTTTAATTGGAAATGTCTAGTTTACTTGGGACAGTACTATCGTGACTATGGTAATGACATGGAACGTTCTAGGAGGTGTTACCAAACCGCGTTACAAATTAATCCAAATTCTGAAGAAGCTGGTATTGGGTTAAGTACGGCGTATAGACTTCTTAAAAATCAAGTAAGATGAATTCTATTTTTTTATGAAGTGCATATCCGTTTCTGTATGCATCCGAAATTTATTATTCGTTAATATTTTAATGAATAAAATATCGATGTTCCGTTTTTTATGACTTAATTACGTTAATAAGATATTATTTGTAGGATGCAAATATAAAATTGTTACAAATGTTAACTGCGCAAGATAGCGGTCCTAGATGGGCGTGGTTACAACTCGGTTTGCAATACCTTGATCAAGGAAATGCGGAGCAGGCTATTAAAGCGTTTCAACATGTTATTAGAGCTGACCCCAGTGATAGGTAATGCTACAGATAGTAATTATTTGACGAGAATACAATCGAGTTTACGAAAGTATTACTTCTAACATTAAACCATTTATCCTGGCGTGACATACTGAGATTGTTGGGTGAGAAATTATTGGTAATGTTTCTATCTTTAAAGTTTCGGGAAGATTTACCGAAGTTGGAAAAATTAGTAAAAAGACATTTCAACCTTTTTAAATGGACGATGGAAATATTAAAAAGCAAATATATATTAATATATATTAATAATATTAAACAAATAATATATAGTAATTTAATATATTAATAACCATAAGTAATACTATAGCTAATGTTTGAAGAAATAATAGTGTAATAAAAAACACTCGTTTGGGAAGGTATGTATTTTTTATTATTCGACTGTTTTGTCAATTTTGAAAAGGATATAAAATCGTATTGTTTTATTTTCGATAAATATACTGAATAAAATTCTTTGATGTAAATGCGCACACAAGTGCATTAATTATTAGCTATTTTAAATTAGGCAATAAATAAATATATCATATTACATATATTATAAAAGTATTATGCACATAAAGTCTGACTGGTTTAACCGAGAACAGTTAAATATCTCGAAAATTATGGGAGACGCGGAGAAATGTTTCGAAACTTGTACATTCATTGTGTAATTTTTATTTTCGGCTTCAGCACCCAAGAAATGGACTTAGTTAGACAGAAGTTTAGGCTGCCGAATTCAGATTTCGCCACACGCATTCATTGTACATGTTCTTCATCCTCTACCCATCCCTATACATATGTACACGGTACGTAGTCCAATCTTAATCTTCCACTAAACTACTTTGGCTTGAAACACATTTGCACCTCTTCCTCCTTTTTTTATTTCCCCTAACCAGCTAACCATCTAGTTGTTTATCCTACCCTCCACAATCTCTTGTGTCTTCCACCTGGTGGGTTTCCTCCATCAAATTCTCACAGCTTTGCGCTACATCTTTCACCTAATTCATCTCTCGAGAGCATAAACTGCGCTTTCTGGCTTTCTCTTCCACTCAATAATTATCTTTCTGCTTAAAACCTTTTCGACTTGTATTGCCAGAGTAGTGGTAAATATCGTTCAATTAAAGTCAGTTCTGTGATACAACTTTAAACTATGTTCTCAAACAACCTGGTACAATTAGACGTTATTCAAAGTCAATTATGTTATATTTATATCATAAAACTTACGAATATAGAGAATTAGAAAGGAAGATCAGTATAGGAGAGATAGTGAATGAGAAAAGAAAAGATGGGATTGTAGACTGGGTGAGAAAATTGGAAAAGTAGAAAAGGGAAAGAGTGAAGAGAAGGGGAGGAGGGGATCTAGTTAAGATGGTAAATTAGGCAAGTAGACAAAGACTTATGCAATAGATAATATATATTATAATAGATAATAGATAACATATATATAAAATAAGATTGTGCGTGTAAATGGGAGAATGGACGTGTGGGAGATTACGGGGACGTGTGGGAGAGTGCAAGGCAACAGGAAGAATAATCGTAAACCGAATTTCTTTACATTCTTGTAAAGTTTAACATTCTTTACAGCCACTGTTGGGAATCGCTAGCGGATGCGTATTTTATAAGAGGTGCCCACACATCAGCATTAAAATCTTATCAGCGAGTATTAGAGTTATGCCCAAAATTATTATATCCAATGATACAATTAGCATATATAAAATTGGTTAGTATTATTTTTCTGGACTGTTTCGTGACATGACTAGTGATATATTTGTTTAAATATTACGATACTTCTAACAGCCGTTTTAAAGACTTGTACAAATATCGTTTGTTATTTCGTTATTTCATAGATTATTGGACAATATAACGAAGCAAAGAAAGACTTTGAACAAATATTGATAAATAAATCATGTTATATACCTGCTTTAAAAGGATTGGCTGAAACCTGTTTGGCTTTAGCAAAAGACTATACTGCTAAACAACTTTTGGGTCGTGTGAATGACTATTTGCAACAAGCAATGGATAGTTTAACTGTAGCTATTAAAGAGCGTAAGGATATATCTTGTCTCTGGAAGTTACTTGGCGATGTGTGTTACAGAGTTGCAATGTTACCAGACAAATACAGTCATTTAAAAGCATCATCTATTCTAATAAAATATGAGAATGACGAACATATTGTATTGCTTAAACGAATAGATATGTTCTCATTATCTGCAAGGTAAATATATTAGATTAATATTATATTACGATCTACACTAATCTTACATTATATTATAATAAATTCTATGTTATTATCATTATTATTATACGTTATACTGTTATATGTATGTAAATGCTAGTGTGTGCTTAACTGCGGCAATTCTTGCCTAATTAGGTGCCGCTATGAGGAATAGGATACTTACATATTTTTGCTGTATCGAAAAGTACGGATATCATTGATACTTTTTTAAAAGGAAATTTGAGAGACATATTTTCCTACTATAATATTCTTCAAATAGGTTTTTAATACGATACGACGAATAACTGCAAAATTAAGCGTTTCTAAGCGTTTTTAAGAAATATTTTCGGTTTATAAATGATGAAATTATAAATATATCAATTTTGTTATAGTATGCAAGAAACTGAGTGAATATTTTAATTACAGATGTTATTGTTGTGCATTATCTCTTTCTCCGGAATCAGTTTTTCTGTGGTATGATTTAGCTTTATGCTATTTAATGCAATTACAGCATGATCCATCAATCAATCATAAAAATCATGCTAGTAAGTGTCTAGCTGCTGCAAAACATGCTGTTAAACTATGTCCTTCAACATGGAAACATTGGAATCTTCTGGGTATTATTTGTATGTCACCGTACGTAAGGAACTATGCATTGGCACAGCATGCTTTCGTAATGGCGATTGATAAGGAATTAAATAATGCTATAGTATGGTCTAATTTGGGAACTTTATATCTATATATAGGCAAGTAAAAATGATAAAATACGCAATAATAAAGAGCATATTATACTTTTGTTCGAGCGCCGTCGCGATTCACTCTATATTAAATTATCGTCGTGTAATTAAATTCACAGGAAGTTTGTATAAAGCAAACGAGGCTTATTCTCGAGCTCAGCGTGCAGATCCGTCATATATAAATAGTTGGATAGGGCAAGCTTTAATTGCAGAAATAATGGATCGAAAGGAAACAGTAGATCTATTTAGACATGCAAGACAATTAGGATATCATAGTCAAGCTGCCATAGGATACACTCATTGGGTACTTGTTATGATTTTAAATCCTACTACCAAACATGACATTTTATATATGGATACAACACAAAGTATGCATGCAATATCTTCTGCTGCTGATGTTATGACGTGGTATGTAGGTAAGTTTTTATCACTTTTCATACAATACATATCATAAAATGTCGATATAAAACTATGCATAGGAAAAGCTACAGTTAGTTATGAAAGTCTTTATACATACCATAAATTTCAATTATTTTTTTATATATTGTTTATATTTGTGAAATGAATATCTATAATTTTAATAATGCATTAAGTTATATTAATCATAATTTTATTGTATTTTATTGTAACTGATTAATGTTATTTTAAATTTTGTATATTGTACTATACGTATCGTAATATTTATCATCCGTTACAGAGAATCATCCAAATGATTGTCACGCTCGAAATGCATATGGATTATTATTAGAAAGACAGAGACTTTATAAGTCAGCTGCAGAACAATTTGCCGTAGCTGTATGTAATAGTACCAAAAACGAAAAAGACCTTGTTTCTATAAATTTAGCACGCGTACTAATACGACTGAAAAGATATAACGAAGCAATAAAATTATGTCAAGGAGTTGAAAATATCAACTATAATTCTCAATGCAATCTCGCGTTAGCGTTATTCAAAGGTAATCACATTTTTAGATCAATATTAATATATAATATATATTATATATTATATATTATATATTATATATTATATATTATATATTATATATTATATATTATATATGTAGGATTTATTTATTCAGAAATATTAGAAATTAGGGTTTCCAATGGTTTCTATCCTATATGATAAGTTTATTGATAGATGGATCTATTTACAGTGGATTAAACAGGAAACGATGGTTATTTAACGTGAACTAAATACAGTAATGCGCTATGACTAAGACAACTAAATGGATAATTCACAACTCACAACTCACAACTCACAACTCAATTCTCGGCTTCTCACAACTCGACTCCTTACAACTCGACTCTTAGTTCTTTCTCTCTTAAGCATCCCTTTGTCTTTTCTCATGCCCTCACCATGTGTGTTCCGTAATCGTCCGCGATCATGATCACGTACGCCTTCTTCCGCGTAACTATTTGACTGAAGGACCGACGACACATTGATGGGCCGCTTGGTCCATTCAAGTTTCCCGACCCTTTCGGCCTGTCGGCACTTTGGCTCTCTCACAACATTGTTTATAGTTCACCCGATATTTTTTAGGCAATCTGTCCACGATACTACATATATATCTTTTTAAGTACAAAAATTGTAGTATTCTGTTAATGTCGAAACGTTTACGGATGTCATGTAGTGATTGATAAATGCATGGTAAACTTAGGACGTTAAGATTCAGCTAGTGTTTAAAATGGTCACTAAATAGTGATGTTTTTATACCGGATATAAATTTAAGTCCAACGCGTATATGCTGTACCTTAGGCCTTTTTAATCCTTGGTTAACCTGGAACAATAGTAATATTAATCTGTGTTTTTAAGTGATGATTCGAAATTAATTATAGAACTGGATAGTAATGAAATATTTAAACAACTAGAAAATATTTATTCGCATTGTTTGAGATATATTATAGTTAAAATTTGTTTAATTTTCAGCTAAGCTATATGAAGAGGCGTATAATACATATGAAAAAACTCTGCAATCTTTCGCGAATACTGAAGCACAGAAATCATTTACATTGTGTGCGATGGCTGCGATAGCATATTCTTTCCACAGAGTAAATGATGCAAAAACTTTACTTTTCCAATGCATACAAATACACCCTCCAGTTATAATAGGTCTTTTAGCGGCCGCATCGTTAGGAATATTACATGGCGATATCAATTTAGTTTCATTGGTACTAAAAGAATTGGAGTTCTCTGTACCTAATCCTGAATATGGTCATCATATTCTAAGCTTATATGCATATTATTATGTGATGGGAAATGATGTTCAACGAGCCATTACTATTCTTTCTAAAGAAATCTTTAGATGTCCTGGTAAGTACTATTTTAATATATTTTCTGTTATAAATAATAAAGTATTGTTCAAAGAGGAAATTAGCTAAGAATAAGTAAAGAGTAACCCACTTAAGTCGATGAGAATAGCAACTTTAGATGAGAATAGCAAGCAGCGTAACATGTACTGTGCGTTGCTGGTAAGTTAGCAATCGGAAAAGCACAGGTGCAAGGGAAATTTATGACTGTGTTGAGTTTATCAGAAATAGTCAATCGGTCCCGCATTCCTTCTGTCTGCCAACTTACTAGCGACGTCTTATACTTATTTTCACTATTACGATCATAAACAACTAAAAGCACACTGTCCGTTACAAGCCGTATGCTAGGTGGTAGGAAAATCTAGGTGTTTTATGGTCTTAAATTAACTTAAGGCTTATTATCAGCCTTTCTTCTTAATCTCTTCTTAATGGCGAAATTTCGGGTTGATGTAATACGACTTTTGCCAATCCGACTCGAAGTTAGACCACCTGTTTATGCTTATACCCGAATCGAGTCACTGGATCCCGAGCAATACGGGTGCATATATCGAGATCCCACCCGATCCCGAAGTTTGGAAATCATAGATGAAAGAGCGAAGCCAAGTAATCGATATGGTGTCAATTTGAGGAAGCGCTTTTTCAACTTGCTGCAAAAGTTAATTTATTTATTGTCCAGGCTTATCTTATATGAACATGCTCGGGGCGCCACTTGAATCCCTAGTTTAATTCGTTAAAGTCAATCTAAGGCAATCGGGCTAAAGTTGTTGGGATCAGCCATGCAATGAATCAAATACAAAATTTTGCTATATATCAGAATTGATATGGCCTGACAAATATTTTCTAGTCTCTTATTCAGAGTTTAAAATATATTTAAAACACTCTTATTATGTATTTCATACATATTATTTTATATAAATGTATGGTATATTATTTTCCTTTTCCCTGCAGGTAATGTAAAATATTGGACTATATTACTCAGGATATTATTAGATACTGACTTACAACTGTTTAGTAGATGCGCACAAAAAGTATTGTTTCTTAATAGAAATATTATTACTGAAAACCATGCACATGTTGCATGTGCTTTATCCTATAGCTGTTTCATGCTAAATATGGGACCAGCAAGTATTAGATCTATGCAAAAGCTTCTATTTACTTATCCTGCTAGCATTGAAAGTTGGGCAATGTTCATTACAGGATTTTTATCAAGGTTTGTAAAAGTAAATTTCTTTTTATTTAACTTTTAGTTGATATTTTATTATGAAATATCTTGATACAATATAACTTAATATTAAAGTTTCCTATAACTTGCATACTATATTTGCTTTATTTCTATATTGTTTATATATTATTGTTATTACATGTTAAATTAACATGAACACGGAGAACGTCAAAAACAGAGCTATCATCAAAGATTATAAAGAGTTAAAAATTCTACCATAAATCTTCCAAAAAATAAATGGCACTCCGTCGTCCGTTTTCAATTCTAAACTTAAAACATGTTATCACTAACATGCAGAAGCTACCGACTTTTAGGTGAATCACATACTACCTGATAAAAGATAAATTCTTGCTGCATATCGCGTCATAACTAAAAGACTAAACTAAACATAACTAAAAAATAAAGTAACGTTATGCATTTAAGTCAGATACGCTAGATATGTATAGAAAATAACAATACCATTTTTTTAATTGATATGTTTCTTTATGAAAAAAAAGAAAAAAAAAAGAAATGAATTGAATCGAACGAATCGAAAAATGAATGAAAAAGGTTTAATCTGCAAATTAAAATTGTTCACAGGCGTACACTGAAAAAATGTAAAATGAACGCCGAGTGGTTCGTAACATTTATAAGTAACATACAACAATCATATCAGCCCACATATTTAATGGCCAAATGGTTAAATGACACTAAAACAAAATTGAAACAGCTCAATTAAGTGGGAAGATCTATTTTGTTTACAGATTGTAAAATGTATTTTGTAATGTATGTACAAATTAATTTATACAGTGTTTTATTGTACTGCGTTTTTAAGAAGTGTTTGATTGGAATTTAGAATTGTTACATTTTTAATCATGGATTATTAAAATATGATAGTGAGGGTTCGGTGTACTAGAACTAATACGTAAGGACTTTTACTTTTAACTCCAGCGATTTTTGCTTAATCAGTTGTGGCTCCGTATTTTCAACAGTCATTTGTTATAAAATTTTTCAATGGAAAGTATACTAAATAAACTTCATTTGTTTGTCATTCATATTCAATATTTCTGTGTTAAGTTCGCACATTATTCATAAGCGAGGAAGATTTGGTAATTTTTGGCGGTAAGGAGGAAAGCGGTAATTTTTGGTAATTCCCCGGATAACTGCAATAACAAGTTTTCAGATATGCCGCGACTGAATAACCGCTATTGCACATAGTTTGATAAAATAATAAGTCAATTAAATAGTATCAAAATCACCAATTCAAAATTTTTCATAAAAATTTTATAGATTTAAAACTGTGGATTTTTAGAAAGATTTTTTCTATAAAAATATGAATAAAAAAGCTAATATTCCTTAGTTTTTTCTATTGCATGCTCTTAAATTTCTTTAATACAAGTCTTATATATTAGTTGTCGATAGTCGTAGTGTTAAAATGTTAGAAATTCTAGGAAGTAAAATAATAGAGTGTCGTTAAGGAGAAGATTGTAACTTGTATTTGTATTTTCAACTTTTTTGTAAAACATAAAGATTATATTGCGTCCCTATCCATTCTTGTGTCCTACTGATAGAATATGTCGTTTTATTTAAAGTATTTTATAAATATAAACAAACATTGCTCAGGTGTTGATAATTGTGCATCGAATAAAGAATACTAAGTAAACATTAACTTTATGATATTGTTATTTGGTGCAAGATTTCGTCCATTTAGTCTTATTTATACCACAAGAGCTGTAATTTTACCACGTATAGTATTAAAAAAATTATTCGATCGACGTATGACAAAATCTATGGTTCCATTTAGAAAAATAACAGGGATTTTCAAATATTAAAAACGCCACCACTTTTCCACTGGCCATCTACACTAGATTATATAATACGTCATTGGAAACCGCTCAATTTTGTCTAATGAAATCACTTTCTTTTTTCTACTTTTTCTATTTTAGGTATACTTACCCTATAGCTTATCCCAGTTGTATGAGATATATATGAAATATCTAATATGTTATAAATATATCAGAATAATATGTATATCACGAAAGTATAAGTGTATTTATATGTAAATTGAACATATTAAGAACATTTAAGAACCTATGGTAAGAACCTATTCTTCAAAATAAACTTAGCCTTTCCTTATAATGCGATCGTTTTGTATAAAATTGTTTGATATGCCTATCACTGTTGAAACGAATATATTTTTCTCTTTTTCTTATTTGAATGTTAGAATTCTACCTTTTTATCGTTCTTTCTCCTTTATCGAATTCCTTTTTCTATAAATCTTCCGTTCCTTCGTATTCCTCAGACAAACTTGAAATGAATTTTCTTGCTACAAATTTCCAATATTCTGTGTTTTAGCAGAAAATGCTGGACATTGAAACAAAAATTGGGTAAACTTTTTCTTTTCCTTTAATCATATATTTATGGTTTCTAACTCTACAAGTTGCAACTTCGGTTATACTTATCTGTATTCTTTGTTTGCCATGAATACTTTATGGACACACGGCCAATGCGCAAGAAGTAACATCTGAGACGTCTCACAAATATTTTCAGCATACAGTGTTCAGTCGTCTATGCACAAACGGTTTTAACGCAAATACTTTTCATCTTACCATGCAGAAATAAGAAGGACTGAATAACAAACATTAATAATTTCTAAAAGCAAACTTATCGGTCAGTTCGTTTAAAATGATACTTAGTAGAAGTATCAGTCGCCCAGTAGTAATTGGCCTACGATTGATTGGAATTTGGCCAGGTTCATCTTATGAAATTATCGTCCGATGCATTTGGGTAGCTAACATGATGTCTGCGCAAGTATTTCAGTATCGGTATATAATAAAGCATATTAGTTCTGGAAACTTGGCAGACATAGTAGACAGTGTGAGCACTACTTTGCCGTATAGTCTACTGTTCTTTAAAATAATTAGCTTCTGGATTAAACGCGGGTAAATGTTAATTCCTTTCTTACATATTTGCGGTTTACTATGTCAAACATAATAAGCAGGCTGCGGGTTTTTATGCCAACTCATATTTTTGACAGTATATCTAAAAAGGTAGAAACTTGAAAAAAAGAATTCTTTTACCTACTAAGTTTTATAGAAAGCGCTATACTTTGGATATTTTATATACTTTCACATTATGCATATTCTATGTATATTTGCACTTTCAAATTTCCTATAAACGCGTAAAAATCGGCATTCTCAAGTTAACGATAAGTTTGAACACGCTGGAGATGAGCTTAAAGAGAAATTAAGTGGAAAATTGCTTTTAAAATTTGTTCTTACCAATTTATGTGCTACATGTATAATAATATTTTTCAGAATATTTAAAAACATATTGATAGGAATGTCTCGCGATTGGATCGACACTTCTACTGCCAAACTTGACGTACATGTCATGGTAAACAAAGCTGAACTTGCATACCGTTGCTCAAACTTAATTATTAGCGTATACGCTAGTGCCGTTTTTATATACGGCGGTATGTTCCTGGAATTCAGTCGTCAGGATCAAGATGACGGATTTAATATAACATCTCGACAATTGTTAATAAAAATGGACCTTCCGTTTGCATATTATGAAAGTCCGATGTATGAATATGTATTTGTTTTACAATTTCTTCAACTATTAGCTACTGGAATTAGCATTGCTATGTTAGATGCTTTGATAATTACATTGGTCAGTATGTTTTAACGTAGTAAGCAAAAATACATTTATTTCACATTTTATCAACAAACTGCACACAGACAGTGGATACAAAAAGTATTTGTGCATCATTGCGATTATTATTGCATTTATATATTATAGTATATTTATATATTATTGTATACTATAGTAGTTAATTAGATCCGACTATGATAAATTTCATATTATTTGGTAGTACTTTCACATAATTACAAAAATTTGATACTATGGAAATGAAATGTAGAATCTAATAAAAAATCGTCTAGTCGAAAAATAAAGCTACCCTTTGAATAACTTTTGTACACACTGTGCTATTAGTTCAAAATAAAAGATATTATAACCAGTTAAAAAAATAATGCCTACTATGCGCTTTACAAGAGTTTTCAGTTGGCGTTTAATCCTAAATACAACTTTCTGTTAAGGTGTACATATTTAACATATAGTGTACCACGTATCTAATAATTTAATAATTTTAACAATTATTCTAATTCTATTACGAGAAATCACTATGAAAAATGGTAAAAGTGTATAGTAATTGTAAGATTCATGAAGTCGATACGCAATTAAGTGTATATATGGGTAAACATTCGAAATTGTCAAAACAGGCTGTCTTGAAAATTAAGCCATAGACAAAAATCTTATCTTTTCCTGAATTTTTTTCTACGCTCTCGATTCGTCTTTTATAATTCGATATAAGATAGTAAGTAATATTTTGAAAAAATAACAAATAATTGAGTGAAAAATTACATGACTCTAAAAATAAGATATCATTGAACATAGACGAGTATAAAAAAGTTTTTGAACATATTTACGCACCTCCAAATGGGGAATATTTAGGTGCTAGGACGTAGTACGTTTTTTTACAAAGTTATGTTGCCCAACTTCGGTGAAATGCTATACGCGTATTATATTATGCTAAATATTACTTAGATACTTCATATTGGCGGACAAATAGAAATGTTACACGAAGCTCTAGAAAATATTTCTATCAAAGACGAAAAACATGGATCATTACGAAATGTCATTAAATCTTTAACTGATCATCATTACCGGATTATCCTTAATTCGGAATATATCGAAAAATTATTCTCGTATATTGCTTTGATGCAATTATTATGTAATACAATCGTTATATGTTGTATAGGTTTCTTAATAATAGTTGTAAGTAATATTTACAAATGTTGTTCTTGCATGACATTAAAACATTATTTTTGCATTGCTCTTAATTAAATTAAAATTTTATTTATACATATTTCACATTTAATTTTTTTACATTAGTTTGTAACTATGATTATGCCTGTAATTTATACTATTTTTTATATTATTGTAGGCGGTTAATTCATACGGTGACATAAAAATACTTATGAAAATTTTGTTATTT
>NT_179493.1:0-914 GCF_000188095.3 Bombus impatiens | reverse complement strand
TTCTCTCTCTTTCCTTTATGCACTCCTTTACTAGTTCCTTTTTTGATACTAAGGCTTTCTCGTCATACCTTGCTGCTCTTTTTAATTCTTTTTCTTTGATTTATGTTAGCTTGCATTCTTCTATCAATATATATTGATAGAATTTGGTGTTGTCATATCTAAACCTAAGATCAATTTCACATATCTTCTTTGTATTCTATCCAGTCTTTCTTCCATATTCCAGCCCCATACCAAACCGAAAGTCCTCAAACTATAAATTAAATAATAAAAAAAGCATCTTTCTAACTCCCATTTTCGAGAGCTTATATTTTCCAGGCATTGCAGACAAGGAATATCCTTTTTTTCTTCGCTGAGAGATTCTCAGTCTCTATAGTTCTCTTAGTTCTCTACTGCTTACCATAACCAATAAAATATTACCGTTATTATTCCAAGGTAGATTATAAATACCGATGAAAGTAGCGCAAGTGTTCTAATATATTTAAAAACAGTTTCACAATAAATATTGCAATACTTCTTTACAAAAAACCAAGAATTATGCAATCGTTGACTTATCTTCCGACGATGGAACTCGTTCTTTCTACATTTTTGACTTGTATGAGTATGAGAATTTTTTGCCAAAACAAATGAAATATATAGTATCGTTCAATTACTGATTACATTGATATAAACTATCTTATACTTTTATTTGCGATATTTTATACATAAAAATATTTCTTGCATCGTATCGTACAATTTTAAATTACTCTCAGTGTTATAAATAATTCTGTATGATAGTTATGTATTTATTTCATTCTGATCGGTTGTAATTAATTGTAGATGATTCTCATACATAAAAGCACTGACACAACAGATGATGTATAGAGGTTATGTTGCTTTAAACAAGAGACATCCTACTTTTTTACATTGGTTACTTG
>NT_179492.1:0-383 GCF_000188095.3 Bombus impatiens | reverse complement strand
ACGCTCAAAATAATTAACAGCGCAACGACTTGAGGAATTGCGTACAGGAATTCAACGATCAAACACAAATATGTAAACACACATTAAACGCACAATAATATAGTAACAAAGCCTTCAATACTATGTTGTCACAATACAAGATATATATGTATATTTGAAATCAAATGGTTGACACATAACCTCAAACACACAACACTATATCACAAAAGAATCTAAATGAAAATCACTTTGCCAGAAATATATTCATATATACGGGTGCGTGTGCGTGTTCTATCTTATTAAAAGAAGTTAATCTAAAATAAATAATTAAAATTCCATTTCATATGAATACTACATGGCCAGGAGAAATATGCATATAAATACGTACATATATATATATGTGT
>NT_179491.1:0-6010 GCF_000188095.3 Bombus impatiens | reverse complement strand
TCCAAAATTCCAAAGGCTCCGGTGTTCTTTCATCTCCGACAAATATAAAAAAAAAGATTCTTGTATAATAATTTGGGATCCATGGAAATCGTTTATTCTTAGTAACGCATGCACACAATAGATTCTAATATGGTGAATTTCAGGGCATTGAAATTACTGCTGCTTGTTTCGATGAATCTGAACAATTACTAGTAACAGGCACTCGTGACGGTACATTGAAAGTTTGGAATTTTAATACTGGTACTTGTTTGCGGAACATTCCTCTTGAAACTCAGTGGTACGCACTTACCTATTTTGTTATCTTTTATTACATATCAAGATTAAAAACAACATTTTTAATAATTGTAAAATTCTGTTGATAATATTCGCAAATATATTTCCTATAAATTCGTTTGATTATGTAGAATGAAACAACCAGTTTAGTTTGACTGGAAAATCGAATCTTATGTAGTAGTTGGAATCGTCAAGTCGTAGAATTTGCAACTTCTGGCGCATATCTATATAAAAAGAATTGGGGAACAATACACACGCTACGGCAACTTTAATGGAGAAATAATACTTTGGAGATTAGAAACGGGTCAACCGTATCGAAAATATAAAGTTAACGAACTAATGTCAAGGTAAGATCTAGAATAATATGAGAAATGTTGAAATAATATAAAAATTACACTTCTCGAAATGACATGCTCTAATAAATAATGTTAATTAATCAGTGTTATATATGTCGGAGAAGAGTCAGGAACAGGGCTGTGGCCGTTTGATAGACCTCCCTTGGAGTTGGCCATCGTTGTGTGATAACGAAGATACGGCCTGATGATGAGTATGGACACTACCGATTCGACAATCAACAGCGGTGGTTGGGCACTTGCGATGTTAGTGACGTTGATCTTAGGTTCGATGACAAATCCACGTTCAACGGGATGAAAGATACACTTGCTCTAACTCAAACTCACTGATCGTCAGGCGCTGCTCCCTTCGTCGGTGGGATCTCAAGAAAGAATGAATTTTCGTCTCAATGATGCCACAGAGGAAAACTATGATGGGGTGTGTCTAAGGACACGAGATCATCGGATTCGTCGGGTATAGCCTTTGTTCCGAAAGTAAGGGAAATTGACAGCGACGCTGTCAATTGGTCAGTTTGGGACAAAGACTGTCTGTCTGTTTGGAAAATCTTAATTGCCGGAAAATTGCAGGTTTTATAGCGGGTCCTCGGGCTAACTGGACTTGTGCTGTGTACGTGCCTCAACATCAGGTATTCATTGTCGGAAGGAACCGTTGGAATGTTTTACTGTCACGTACCTCCATTGGTATTTCTTTTAATGAGGGTCATACTATAACTCCACACCTTTGTTAGGCGAAGCTCCTGTCCCGTTGACCGCGGCTACATTCGGCGACTGATGATCCCCTTAAGCCCAAGTTTATTATCACAAATCGCAAACAAGTACAATTGACAGGATGACGGCAGATTGTTTAATTACGACTGTAAACTTTAATTACAATTTTACGGATTTTCCCGAAGTTCCAGAGGGAAGGCTCCGGTGTCCTGTTATCTCCGACATATAAATTTAGGATAAGATACCACAAAGATGATATAACGTATAAAATAAAAAAATCTGAACAAGTTACGAAAGAATTCATTTCGTAACAGAGGTATTCCATGGTATTGCAACTATACTTTTCTAAAACAGATCTGAATCATAATGATAAATGTTTATGGTCAATATCCTACGGCTTCTAAACACCAAGAATCCGCATTGAATATTGCATAAATTGTTGCTGTTCGAGCTATGTTATTTTTAAATGTTTGGCCGGTTAGGCCTGATGTTGGAACATTGTTAGTTTCTCTTGATTCAGGATATGTACAATTGTGGACTCATCACTCCGCTAGTGGATTTCTGCAAGCTTTTACAGTTATGCATTCTATACGTGATTGTGCATTAGCATTAGCAACTGATCCTAAAACTCATTTTCTTGTAACGGGTAAAAAAGGAATGCATTTAATTTCTACAACATTACTTATTTATTGTAAGATTACCTTTTGTATGTAACGTGACACTTCATTGCAACAAAATATATGAAATGACGAAAAGATAAAGCCAGAAAATATGATTGGAGAGTAAATCCGTTTAAAAAAATTTAGGACACAATGCTAGATACATTAAAATTTGGTATCTCGCGAATTATTACATAAAAGTGATAATAAGACAAATCTAGTAAAATTTACTTCTCATTAAAAAATCGTACTTGAACAATTATTTATTAATTACTTTATTTATTAATTCTTAAAAAGATACATATAAATAAGAAAAAATGGTAAAATTTGATTAGTATAATTGTTGAGAATTGTGGATCTTTGAAGCCGAAATAATGTTATAGGAACACTAAATTTACACTAAGGATTCATATTAAAATAGTAATATATTTATTTCAAGGACGATTCATTATATATTCATCGATATACACTTGCACGCGTCTCAGCACTTTCTTCAGAAGATAGAGGAGACCAATTTTTTCAACGAATGACATCTCCCACTTGTAACTTTCTTTCGAGGGCGGCTAGCATCTTTTTCTAACCACCAATATGGAGATTGACCAATTAGCATCAACGCCAATTTCCCTTACTTTCTGAACGAAAGCTATCCTCGACGAATCCGATGATCTCGTGCCCTTAGACACACCATATCATAGTTTTCCTCTGTTGCATCATCGGGACGGGAAAGGCATTCTCGCTCGCGATCTC
Source organism: Bombus impatiens (assembly GCF_000188095.3). Classification (NCBI taxonomy): domain Eukaryota; kingdom Metazoa; phylum Arthropoda; class Insecta; order Hymenoptera; family Apidae; genus Bombus; species Bombus impatiens. Next base: position 3,270 of record NT_179491.1, on the reverse strand, counting down.
ATTGATGAAAGGAGTAACCCTTTACGACCAGTGAATATTACGCGTCCGATTTTGTGAGTACGTTCATCTATCGTCCCGTCGACCGCGGATTCGTTATTGAACCTAGGATCATTGTCATTAGTTTACGAGTATCTAATTGCCACGGTTACTTGTCCAGTTCTGTGATAATCGTATTTGCACCAGTCAATGTCTTCTCTATTGCATAACGACAACGTGTAATCCAAACGAAGATTCGTTTCACGCCCCTAACCCTAATTCTAATGTAAACGCGACATATATATGTCGGAGATGAGAGGACACCGGAGACCTTCCCTCTCGAACTTGGGAAAATCCGTAAAATTGTAATTAAAGTTTACGCTTGTAATTAAGCGATTTGCCATCATTGTACTTGTTTGCGAATTGTGATAATAAACTTGGGCTCGGGGCGACAGTCAGTCGCCGAACGTAGCGAACGTAGCGAACGTGCATAGAGGAGAACTATTTTTCAACGAAGGAAGTCTCCCACTAGCAGCTTTCCCTCGAGGGCGGCTAGCATCTTTTTCTAACCACCGATATAGAGATTGACCAATTAGCAGCAACGCCAATTTGCCTTACTTCCTGAACGAAGGTTGTCCTCGACGAATCCGATGACCTCGCGTCCTTAGACACACCCATCATAGTTTTCTTTGGTGGCATCATCGGGACAGAGATTCATTCTTTTTTTGCGATCTCATCGACGAGGAGTAACACCTTACGGTTCGTGAGTGTTACACGCTTGAATTAGTGTAGCGTGCAAGTAGATCTATCATCCCGTTGACCGCGGATTCGTTACTGAACCTAAGACCAATATCGCGAGTGTCCAACCGCCACGGTTGATTGTCAACCCTTGTACTATCCATACTTGTATTAGCAAACCGTACCTTTGTTATACCACGACGATGGCCAGTTCCAATGAAGATTTCTCAAACGCCCACAACCCTACTACTGACCCCTCTCCGACATATATTTGCAAGATCCAACAACCTCGACGTAATACAATATGAATATTTGATATAAGATGACTACGAGTGAGTACGGCCTGAGACTCTAGTCGTGTTGACGTGTATGATAATGGATTTTGGCGACTCACTGTATTCGACTTGTTGACTTCTTGGGGATTCTTGAGCTGCTTAATAGACTGAGTTGAGTTGATGTAATGACCCACTTGGGAGACTCGAATTGCTTGACTGACTATTCGCTCTTATGGTTTTCCGGAGGAAAGCTTGCTGTGGGTGTGCCCTTTGAACGAAGAACGCGGATTCGTTGTTCACACTTTTCGTTAAGGAAGTAAGGGTAACCATCTCCTATGCCGATTGGTTATGACCTATGCTAATGAAAAAGGATATGAGGAAGTCTTCCACCAACGTGGATCGGGGGGTGACTTCGTTCCTAGGAAAAACCAGTCTTTTTCGGTAGACATGTGTTCGGTTTTCCCATTCGGTGACTACACGCTTCCTCCGTGATTATTAAGAGCCTAATAAACTCAAGGACTTTTCCGAAACCCGAACACAAACCGAAAATACCTCTAGACAAACTGTTTGACTGGCAAACATGTGGAAACAATGAAGCTAAAAATTGACGTTTTATGGTGGGTCCTTGAGTTTATTGAGGGTCGGGAAGAATGTAGGTGGGCCGGTGGCTGCCAGGTAGCGTCGGCTGGAGCGCAGCTGTTCCATGCGACGTAACTGCGTGGGAAGCTAGTAGCGCTATGTCGTCATCAAATGTTGTTATTGTTATCTCTGTTGATGTTGGTAAATCGGCAGTGTAGATGGAGAACAGCAGAGGTCCGAGGACACTACCTTGAGGTATGCCAGATTCTTTTGGGAATGTTGTGGAAGTGACGTCTAAGTATTTAACCATGAATTCTTTATTGGTTAGGTAGGACTTTAAGATGGAGTAGTAGGTGTGTGGTAGGATTTTTTTAAGTTTGTATAGTAGTCCTTCGTGCCATACTTTGTCGAATGTCTGTTGAATGTTTAGGAACACCGCTAAGGAATATTTTTTCTTTTCAAGGGTTTGTGGTTGATAATGTGTGTTATGCGATGTATTTGCTTTACTGTTGAATGTTGTTTCCGAAAACTGAATTGATGATCTGGGAGTGTTTTGAAATCCTCTAAGAGTGGAAGGAGTCTATTTGTTAGCATTCTCTCGAATAGTTTTGCAGGGTAGGTAAAAGACTAATTGGGCGGTAGGAGCTAGTTTCATATATTGGTTTCCCGAGTTTAGGGATGAGAATAATCAGTGAAATTTTCCTGGCCTTAGGAAAGTATTCAGGGCGAAGAATTGCGTTAAAAATCGATGTGACGAGTGTAATCCCTTTTATGGGAAGTTCCTTGATTGCTGTATTACCTATTAGGTCATGCTTCGCTGCTTTCTTGGGGTTTAGACGACTGATTGACTCTATAATCTCTGCAAAAGTGAAGGGTTCAATAGAAGGAGACATTTGGAAAGGAGAGTGCAGGTATTCAGTAATGTCCGCGGCAGCTTTGTAGGAATGGGGTTTAAATACTTTAGACAAGTATTTAGCAAACAGGTTGGCTTTACCTAAAGGGCTACGCGCCCATCCACCTTGCGGTCGGCGGATTGAAGAGATTATTTGCGGGGGGCAGGTGAGTTTCTTGGAAGCCTTCCATAGTGAGTAGTTGGAGTCAGCTGTGGGGGACAAATTGGCGAGATATTTATGAAAACAGTTATTTTTATAATTTTTGATGATTTTGATTAGCTTTCTAGTTGCGTTGTTTAGTTTGCGTATGTCATCCGGTGTTCTGTGGGTCTGTCATACTCTTCTTAGTCTACGTTTTTCTGCTATTATTTTTAATATGTAATGGGGATATCCACGTTTGCTGATAGAAATCTTAGTAGGTGTGGAGGAGCGGATAGCGTTTATTATGCTTGTGTTTAAGGATTCCGTGGCTGCTTCGATGTCTTCATTAGTTTTTAGTGAAATTAAGACTGAAGTGGCTGCTTTGATATCTTCATTAGTTTTTAGTGAAATTAAGGCTGAAGTTGAGTGATTGAAGACTTCTCTAAAGAGCTGCCAGTTGGTGAGTTGGTTATGAATAAAGCCATTAGGTGTATTCTCGATAATTGTAGAACTGGTACTGTTGCTATTACGGGGGAATGATCAGAAGAGAGATCAGCCGATGAGTTGATTTGGACGTATCTTGGCCAGATATTTTTAGTTATGAAGAAGTCAAATAGGTCAGGTATTTTGTTAGTGTCAGTTGGCCAGTGTGTGGGTTCATATGTGGT